>NW_027253898.1:0-11334 GCF_044704955.1 Pristiophorus japonicus | reverse complement strand
GGGGGAGGGGAGAGAGACTGAGCGAGGGGGGAGGAGAGGAGACTGAGCGAGGGGGAGGGAGAGAGACTGAGCGAGGGGGAGGGAGAGAGACTGAGCGAGGGGGGAGGGAGAGAGACTGAGCGAGGGGGAGGGAGAGAGACTGAGCGAGGGGGAGGGAGAGAGACTGAGCGAGGGGGAGGGAGAGAGACTGAGCGAGGGGGAGGGAGAGAGACTGAGCGAGGGGGAGGGAGAGAGACTGAGCGAGGGGGAGGGAGAGAGACTGAGCGAGGGGGAGGGAGAGAGACTGAGCGAGGGGGAGGGAGAGAGACTGAGCGAGGGGGAGGGAGAGAGACTGAGCGAGGGGGAGGGAGAGAGACTGAGCGAGGGGGAGGGAGAGAGACTGAGCGAGGGGGAGGGAGAGAGACTGAGCGAGGGGGAGGGAGAGAGACTGAGCGAGGGGGAGGGAGAGAGACTGAGCGAGGGGGAGGGAGAGAGACTGAGCGAGGGGGAGGGAGAGAGACTGAGCGAGGGGGAGGGAGAGAGACTGAGCGAGGGGGAGGGAGAGAGACTGAGCGAGGGGGAGGGAGAGAGACTGAGCGAGGGGGAGGGAGAGAGACTGAGCGAGGGGGAGGGAGAGAGACTGAGCGAGGGGGAGGGAGAGAGACTGAGCGAGGGGGAGGGAGAGAGACTGAGCGAGGGGGAGGGAGAGAGACTGAGCGAGGGGGAGGGAGAGAGACTGAGCGAGGGGGAGGGAGAGAGACTGAGCGAGGGGGAGGGAGAGAGACTGAGCGAGGGGGAGGGAGAGCGAGGGGGAGGGAGAGAGACTGAGCGAGGGGGAGGGAGAGAGACTGAGCGAGGGGGAGGGAGAGAGACTGAGCGAGGGGGAGGGAGAGAGACTGAGCGAGGGGGAGGGAGAGAGACTGAGCGAGGGGGAGGGAGAGAGACTGAGCGAGGGGGAGGGAGAGAGACTGAGCGAGGGGGAGGGAGAGAGACTGAGCGAGGGGGAGGGAGAGAGACTGAGCGAGGGGGAGGGAGAGAGACTGAGCGAGGGGGAGGGAGAGAGACTGAGCGAGGGGGAGGGAGAGAGACTGAGCGAGGGGGAGGGAGAGAGACTGAGCGAGGGGGAGGGAGAGAGACTGAGCGAGGGGGAGGAGAGAGAGACTGAGCGATGGGGAGGGAGAGAGACTGAGCGAGGGGGAGAGAGAGAGAGACTGAGCGAGTGGGAGAGAGAGAGAGACTGAGCGAGTGGGAGAGAGAGAGACTGAGCGAGTGGGAGAGAGAGAGACTGAGCGAGTGGGAGAGAGAGAGAGACTGAGCGAGTGGGAGAGAGAGAGAGACTGAGCGAGTGGGAGAGAGAGAGAGACTGAGCGAGTGGGAGAGAGAGAGAGACTGAGCGAGTGGGAGAGAGAGAGAGACTGAGCGAGTGGGAGAGAGAGAGAGACTGAGCGAGTGGGAGAGAGAGAGAGACTGAGCGAGTGGGAGGGAGAGAGGGAGAGAGAGATTGACTGAGCGAGTGGGAGGGAGAGACTGATGGGAGAGAGAGAGACTGAGCGAGTGGGAGAGAGAGAGAGACTGAGCGAGTGGGGGAGAGAGAGAGAGACTGAGCGAGTGGGAGGGAGAGAGACTGAGCGTGAGGGAGTGAGCGAGTGGGAGAGAGAGAAAGACTGAGCGAGTGGGTGGGAGAGAGAGAGAGTCTGAGTGAGTGGGAGGAGAGTGAGAGACTGAGCGAGTGGGAGGGGAGAGAGACTGAGCGAGTGGGAGGAGAGAGACTGAGCGAGTGGGAGGGAGAGAGACTGAGCGAGTGGGAGGGAGAGAGACTGAGCGAGTGGGAGGGAGAGAGACTGAGCGAGTGGGAGGGAGAGAGACTGAGCGAGTGGGAGGGAGAGAGACTGAGCGAGTGGGAGGGAGAGAGACTGAGCGAGTGGGAGGGAGAGAGACTGAGCGAGTGGGAGGGAGAGAGACTGAGCGAGTGGGAGGGAGAGAGACTGAGCGAGTGGGAGGGAGAGAGACTGAGCGAGTGGGAGGGAGAGAGACTGAGCGAGTGGGAGGGAGAGAGACTGAGCGAGTGGGAGGGAGAGAGACTGAGCGAGTGGGAGGGAGAGAGACTGAGCGAGTGGGAGGGAGAGAGACTGAGCGAGTGGGAGGGAGAGAGACTGAGCGAGTGGGAGGGAGAGAGACTGAGCGAGTGGGAGGGAGAGAGACTGAGCGAGTGGGAGGGAGAGAGACTGAGCGAGTGGGAGGGAGAGAGACTGAGCGAGTGGGAGGGAGAGAGACTGAGCGAGTGGGAGGGAGAGAGACTGAGCGAGTGGGAGGGAGAGAGACTGAGCGAGTGGGAGGGAGAGAGACTGAGCGAGGGGGAGGGAGAGAGACTGAGCGAGGGGGAGGGAGAGAGACTGAGCGAGGGGGAGGGAGAGAGACTGAGCGAGGGGGAGGGAGAGAGACTGAGCGAGGGGGAGGGAGAGAGACTGAGCGAGGGGGAGGGAGAGAGACTGAGCGAGGGGGAGGGAGAGAGACTGAGCGAGGGGGAGGGAGAGAGACTGAGCGAGGGGGAGGGAGAGAGACTGAGCGAGGGGGAGGGAGAGAGACTGAGCGAGGGGGAGGGAGAGAGACTGAGCGAGGGGGAGGGAGAGAGACTGAGCGAGGGGGAGGGAGAGAGACTGAGCGAGGGGGAGGGAGAGAGACTGAGCGAGGGGGAGGGAGAGAGACTGAGCGAGGGGGAGGGAGAGAGACTGAGCGAGGGGGAGGGAGAGAGACTGAGCGAGGGGGAGGGAGAGAGACTGAGCGAGGGGGAGGGAGAGAGACTGAGCGAGGGGGAGGGAGAGAGACTGAGCGAGGGGGAGGGAGAGAGACTGAGCGAGGGGGAGGGAGAGAGACTGAGCGAGGGGGAGGGAGAGAGACTGAGCGAGGGGGAGGGAGAGAGACTGAGCGAGGGGGAGGGAGAGAGACTGAGCGAGGGGGAGGGAGAGAGACTGAGCGAGGGGGAGGGAGAGAGACTGAGCGAGGGGGAGGGAGAGAGACTGAGCGAGGGGGAGGGAGAGAGACTGAGCGAGGGGGAGGGAGAGAGACTGAGCGAGGGGGAGGGAGAGAGACTGAGCGAGGGGGAGGGAGAGAGACTGAGCGAGGGGGAGGGAGAGAGACTGAGCGAGGGGGAGGGAGAGAGACTGAGCGAGGGGGAGGGAGAGAGACTGAGCGAGGGGGAGGGAGAGAGACTGAGCGAGGGGGAGGGAGAGAGACTGAGCGAGGGGGAGGGAGAGAGACTGAGCGAGGGGGAGGGAGAGAGACTGAGCGAGGGGGAGGGAGAGAGACTGAGCGAGGGGGAGGGAGAGAGACTGAGCGAGGGGGAGGGAGAGAGACTGAGCGAGGGGGAGGGAGAGAGACTGAGCGAGGGGGAGGGAGAGAGACTGAGCGAGGGGGAGGGAGAGAGACTGAGCGAGGGGGAGGGAGAGAGACTGAGCGAGGGGGAGGGAGAGAGACTGAGCGAGGGGGAGGGAGAGAGACTGAGCGAGGGGGAGGGAGCGAGACTGAGCGAGGGGGAGGGAGCGAGAGAGAGACTGAGCGAGGGGGAGGGAGAGAGAGAGAGACTGAGCGAGGGGGAGGGAGAGAGAGAGAGAGACTGAGCGAGGGGGAGGGAGAGAGAGAGAGAGACTGAGCGAGTGGGAGGGAGAGAGATTGAGCGTGAGGGAGTGAGCGGGTGGGAGGGAGAGAGACTGAGCGCGTGGGAGGGAGGGAGAGAGACTGAGCGCGTGGGAGGGAGGGAGAGAGACTGAGCGCGTGGGAGGGAGAGAGAGAGACTGAGCGCGTGGGAGCGAGAGAGAGAGACTGAGCGTGAGGGAGTGAGCGAGTGGGAGGGAGAGAAAGACTGAGCGAGTGGGAGAGAGAGAGAAAGAGAGAGAGAGAGAGACTGAGCGAGTGGGTGGGAGAGAGAGAGTCTGAGCGAGTGGGAGGGAGAGTGAGAGACTGAGCGAGTGGGAGGGAGGGAGAGAGAGAGAGAGACTGAGCGCGTGGGAGGGAGAGAGAGAGAGACTGAGCGCGTGGGAGGGAGAGAGAGAGAGACTGAGCGAGTGGGAGGGAGAGAGAGAGAGAGAGAGAGAGACTGAGCGAGTGGGAGGGAGAGAGATTGAGCGTGAGGGAGTGAGCGGGTGGGAGGGAGAGAGAGACTGAGCGCCTGGGAGGGAGAGAGAGAGACTGAGCGCGTGGGAGCGAGAGAGAGACTGAGCGCGTGGGAGGGAGAGAGAGAGACTGAGCGCGTGGGAGGTAGAGAGAGAGACTGAGCGTGAGGGAGTGAGCGAGTGGGAGGGAGAGAAAGACTGAGCGAGTGGGAGAGAGAGAGAGAGAGAGAGAGACTGAGCGAGTGGGTGGGAGAGAGAGAGTCTGAGCGAGTGGGAGGGAGAGTGAGAGACTGAGCGAGTGGGAGGGAGAGTGAGAGACTGAGCGAGTGGGAGGGAGAGTGAGAGACTGAGCGAGTGGGAGGGAGAGTGAGAGACTGAGCGAGTGGGAGGGAGAGTGAGAGACTGAGCGAGTGGGAGGGAGGGAGAGAGACTGAGCGAGTGGGAGGGAGGGAGAGAGACTGAGCGAGTGGGAGGGAGGGAGAGAGACTGAGCGAGTGGGAGGGAGGGAGAGAGACTGAGCGAGTGGGAGGGAGAGAGACTGAGCGAGTGGGAGGGAGAGAGACTGAGCGAGTGGGAGGGAGAGAGACTGAGCGAGTGGGAGGGAGAGAGACTGAGCGAGTGGGAGGGAGAGAGACTGAGCGAGTGGGAGGGAGAGAGACTGAGCGAGTGGGAGGGAGAGAGACTGAGCGAGTGGGAGGGAGAGAGACTGAGCGAGTGGGAGGGAGAGAGACTGAGCGAGTGGGAGGGAGAGAGACTGAGCGAGTGGGAGGGAGAGAGACTGAGCGAGTGGGAGGGAGAGAGACTGAGCGAGTGGGAGGGAGAGAGACTGAGCGAGTGGGAGGGAGAGAGACTGAGCGAGTGGGAGGGAGAGAGACTGAGCGAGTGGGAGGGAGAGAGACTGAGCGAGTGGGAGGGAGAGAGAAAGACTGAGCGAGTGGGAGGGAGAGAGAGAGAGACTGAGCGAGTGGGGGGGAAGAGAGAGAGAGACTGAGCGAGTGGGAGGGATAGAGAGAGAGACTGAGCGAGTGGGAGGGATAGAGAGAGAGACTGAGCGAGTGGGAGGGAGAGAGAGAGAGACTGAGCGAGTGGGAGGGAGAGAGAGAGAGACTGAGCGAGTGGGAGGGAGAGAGAGAGACTGAGCGAGTGGGAGGGAGGGAGAGAGAGACTGAGCGAGTGGGAGGGAGAGAGAGAGAGAGAGACTGAGCGAGTGGGAGGGAGAGAGAGACTGAGCGAGTGGGAGGGAGAGAGAGAGAGACTGAACGAGTGGGAGGGAGAGAGAGAGAGACTGAGCGAGTGGGAGGGAGAGAGAGAGAGACTGAGCGAGTGGGAGGGAGAGAGAGAGACTGAGCGAGTGGGAGGGAGAGAGAGAGACTGAGCGAGTGGGAGGGAGAGAGAGAGACTGAGCGAGTGGGACGGAGGGAGAGAGAGACTGAGCGAGAGGGAGGGAGAGAGAGACTGAGCGATTGGGAGGGAGAGAGAGACTGAGCGAGTGGGAGGGAGAGGGAGAGAGAGAGACTGAGCGAGTGGGAGGGAGAGCGAGAAGGGGAGAGAGAGAGTCTGAGCGAGTGGGAGGGAGAGGGAGAGAGAGAGAGAGAGACTCGGAGGGAGAGAGAGACTGAGCGAGTGGGAGGGAGAGAGAGAGACTGAGCGAATGGGAGGGAGGAAGGGAGTGGGAGGGAGAGAGACTGAGCGATTGGGAGGGAGAGAGACTGAGCGATTGGGAGGGAGAGAGACTGAGCGATTGGGAGGGAGAGAGACTGAGCGATTGGGAGGGAGAGAGACTGAGCGATTGGGAGGGAGAGAGACTGAGCGATTGGGAGGGAGAGAGACTGAGCGATTGGGAGGGAGAGAGACTGAGCGATTGGGAGGGAGAGAGACTGAGCGATTGGGAGGGAGAGAGACTGAGCGATTCGGAGGGAGAGAGACTGAGCGAGTGAGAGGGAGGGAGATAGAAAAACTGAGCGAATGGGAGGGGGAGAGAGAGAGAGAGACTGGGAGGGAGAGAGAGACTGAGCGAGTGGGAGGGAGAGAGACTGAGCGAGTGGGAGGGAGAGAGACTGAGCGAGTGGGAGGGAGAGAGACTGAGCGAGTAGGAGGGAGAGAGACTGAGCGAGTGGGAGGGAGGGAGATAGAGAAACTGAGCGAATGGGAGGGGGAGAGAGAGAGAGAGAGAGAGACTGAGCGAGTGGGAGAGAGAGACTGAGCGAGTGGGACGGAGAGAGAGAGACTGAGCGAGTGGGAGTGGGAGGGAGAGACTGAGCGAGTGGGAGGGAGAGACTGAGCGAGTGGGAGGGAGAGACTGAGCGAGTGGGAGGGAGAGACTGAGCGAGTGGGAGGGAGAGAGGGACTGAGCGAGTGGGAGGGAGAGAGAGAGACTGAGCGGGGGAGAGACTGAGCGAGTGGGAGTGAGAGACTGAGCGAGTGGGAGGGAGGGAGAGAGACTGAGCGAGTGGGAGGGAGAGAGACTGAGCGAGTGGGAGGGAGAGAGGGAGACTGAGCGAGTGGGAGGGAGAAAGGGAGATAGAGATTGACTGAGCGAGTGGGAGAGAGAGAGAGAGAGAGAGAGAGAGAGAGACTGAGCCAGTGGGAGGGAGGGAGGGAGAGAGAGAGATTGAGCGAGTGGCAGAGAGACAGAGACAGAGAGAGAGAGACTGAGCGAGGGAGAGGGAGAGAGAGAGACTGAGCGAGTGGGAGGGAGAGATACTGAGCGAGTGTGAGGGAGGGAGACTGAGCGAGTGGGAGGGAGGGAGACTGAGCGAGTGGGAGGGAGGGAGACTGAGCGAGTGGGAGGGAGAGAGACTGAGCGAGTGGGAGGGAGAGAGACTGAGCGAGTGGGAGGGAGAGAGACTGAGCGAGTGGGAGGGAGAGAGACTGAGCGAGTGGGAGGGAGAGAGACTGAGCGAGTGGGAGGGAGAGAGACTGAGCGAGTGGGAGGGAGAGAGACTGAGCGAGTGGGAGGGAGAGAGACTGAGCGAGTGGGAGGGAGAGAGACTGAGCGAGTGGGAGGGAGAGAGACTGAGCGAGTGGGAGGGAGAGGGAGAGTCTGAGCGCGTGGGAGGGAGAGGGAGAGTCTGAGCGCGTGGGAGGGAGAGGGAAAGACTGAGCGCGTGGGAGGGAGAGGGAGAGACTGAGCGCGTGGGAGGGAGAGGGAGAGACTGACCGCGTGGGAGGGAGAGAGAGAGACTGAGCGCGTGGGAGGGAGAGAGAGAGACAGCGCGTGGGAGGGAGAAAGAGAGACTGAGCGCGTGGGAGGGAGAGAGAGAGACTGAGCGCGTGGGAGGGAGAGAGTGAGAGAGACTGAGCGCGTGGGAGGGAGAGAGAGAGACTGAGCGCGTGGGAGGGAGAGAGAGAGACTGAGCGCGTGGGAGGGAGAGAGAGAGACTGAGCGCGTGGGAGGGAGAGAGAGAGACTGAGCGCGTGGGAGGGAGAGAGAGAGACTGAGCGCGTGGGAGGGAGGAAGGGAGGGAGAGAGAGAGAGACTGAGCGAGTGGGAGGGAGAGAGACACTGAGCGAGTGGGAGGGAGAGAGACTGAGCGAGTGGGAGGGAGAGAGACTGAGCGAGTGGGAGGGAGAGAGACTGAGCGAGTGGGAGGGAGAGAGACTGAGCGAGTGGGAGGGAGAGAGACTGAGCGAGTGGGAGGGAGAGAGACTGAGCGAGTGGGAGGGAGAGAGACTGAGCGAGTGGGAGGGAGAGAGACTGAGCGAGTGGGAGGGAGAGAGACTGAGCGAGTGGGAGGGAGAGAGACTGAGCGAGTGGGAGGGAGAGAGACTGAGCGAGTGGGAGGGAGAGAGACTGAGCGAGTGGGAGGGAGAGAGACTGAGCGAGTGGGAGGGAGAGAGACTGAGCGAGTGGGAGGGAGAGAGACTGAGCGAGTGGGAGGGAGAGAGACTGAGCGAGTGGGAGGGAGAGAGACTGAGCGAGTGGGAGGGAGAGAGACTGAGCGAGTGGGAGGGAGAGAGACTGAGCGAGTGGGAGGGAGAGAGACTGAGCGAGTGGGAGGGAGAGAGACTGAGCGAGTGGGAGGGAGAGAGACTGAGCGAGTGGGAGGGAGAGAGACTGAGCGAGTGGGAGGGAGAGAGACTGAGCGAGTGGGAGGGAGAGAGACTGAGCGAGTGGGAGGGAGAGAGACTGAGCGGGAATGGGAGGGAGAGAGACTGAGCGGGAATGGGAGGGAGAGAGAGAAAGACTGAGCGAGTGGGAGGGAGAGAGAGAGAGACTGAGCGAGTGGGGGGGAGAGAGAGAGACTGAGCGAGTGGGAGGGAGAGAGAGACTGAGCGAGTGGGAGGGAGAGAGAGAGAGACTGAGCGAGTGGGAGGGAGAGAGAGAGACTGAGCGAGTGGGAGGGAGAGAGAGAGAGAGACTGAGCGAGTGGGAGAGAGAGAGAGAGAGAGACTGAGCGAGTGGGAGGGAGAGAGAGAGAGACTGAGCGAGTGGGAGGGAGAGAGAGAGAGACTGAGCGAGTGGGAGGGAGAGAGAGAGAGACTGAGCGAGTGGGAGGGAGAGAGAGAGAGACTGAGCGAGTGGGAGGGAGAGAGAGAGAGAGACTGAGCGAGTGGGAGGGAGAGAGAGAGAGACTGAGCGAGTGGGAGGGAGAGAGAGAGACTGAGCGAGTGGGAGGGAGAGAGAGAGACTGAGCGAGTGGGAGGGAGAGGGAGAGTCTGAGCGCGTGGGAGGGAGAGGGAGAGACTGAGCGCGTGGGAGGGAGAGGGAGAGACTGAGCGCGTGGGAGGGAGAGGGAGAGACTGAGCGCGTGGGAGGGAGAGAGAGAGACAGCGCGTGGGAGGGAGAGAGAGAGACTGAGCGCGTGGGAGGGAGAGAGAGAGACTGAGCGCGTGGGAGGGAGAGAGTGAGAGAGAGTGAGCGCGTGGGAGGGAGAGAGAGAGACTGAGCGCGTGGGAGGGAGAGAGAGAGACTGAGCGCGTGGGAGGGAGAGAGAGAGACTGAGCACGTGGGAGGGAGAGAGAGAGACTGAGCACGTGGGAGGGAGAGAGAGAGACTGAGCGCGTGGGAGGGAGGAAGGGAGGGAGAGAGAGAGAGACTGAGCGAGTGGGAGGGAGAGAGACACTGAGCGAGTGGGAGGGAGAGAGACTGAGCGAGTGGGAGGGAGAGAGACTGAGCGAGTGGGAGGGAGAGAGACTGAGCGAGTGGGAGGGAGAGAGACTGAGCGAGTGGGAGGGAGAGAGACTGAGCGAGTGGGAGGGAGAGAGACTGAGCGAGTGGGAGGGAGAGAGACTGAGCGAGTGGGAGGGAGAGAGACTGAGCGAGTGGGAGGGAGAGAGACTGAGCGAGTGGGAGGGAGAGAGACTGAGCGAGTGGGAGGGAGAGAGACTGAGCGAGTGGGAGGGAGAGAGGGAGACTGAGCGAGTGGGAGGGAGAAAGGGAGATAGAGATTGACTGAGCGAGTGGGAGAGAGAGAGAGAGAGAGAGAGAGACTGAGCCAGTGGGAGGGAGGGAGAGAGAGAGATTGAGCGAGTGGCAGAGAGACAGAGAGAGAGAGACTGAGCGAGGGAGAGGGAGAGAGAGAGACTGAGCGAGTGGGAGGGAGAGATACTGAGCGAGTGTGAGGGAGGGAGACTGAGCGAGTGTGAGGGAGGGAGACTGAGCGAGTGGGAGGGAGGGAGACTGAGCGAGTGGGAGGGAGAGAGACTGAGCGAGTGGGAGGGAGAGAGACTGAGCGAGTGGGAGGGAGAGAGACTGAGCGAGTGGGAGGGAGAGAGACTGAGCGAGTGGGAGGGAGAGGGAGAGTCTGAGCGCGTGGGAGGGAGAGGGAGAGTCTGAGCGCGTGGGAGGGAGAGGGAGAGACTGAGCGCGTGGGAGGGAGAGGGAGAGACTGAGCGCGTGGGAGGGAGAGGGAGAGACTGAGCGCGTGGGAGGGAGAGAGAGAGACTGAGCGCGTGGGAGGGAGAGAGAGAGAGACAGCGCGTGGGAGGGAGAGAGAGAGACTGAGCGCGTGGGAGGGAGAGAGAGAGACTGAGCGCGTGGGAGGGAGGGAGAGAGAGAGACTGAGCGCGTGGGAGGGAGAGAGAGAGACTGAGCGCGTGGGAGGGAGAGAGAGAGACTGAGCGCGTGGGAGGGAGAGAGAGAGACTGAGCGCGTGGGAGGGAGAGAGAGAGACTGAGCACGTGGGAGGGAGAGAGAGAGACTGAGCGCGTGGGAGGGAGGAAGGGAGGGAGAGAGAGAGAGACTGAGCGAGTGGGAGGGAGAGAGACACTGAGCGAGTGGGAGGGAGAGAGACTGAGCGAGTGGGAGGGAGAGAGACTGAGCGAGTGGGAGGGAGAGAGAGACTGAGCGAGTGGGAGGGAGAGAGACTGAGCGAGTGGGAGGGAGAGAGACTGAGCGAGTGGGAGGGAGAGAGACTGAGCGAGTGGGAGGGAGAGAGACTGAGCGAGTGGGAGGGAGAGAGACTGAGCGAGTGGGAGGGAGAGAGACTGAGCGAGTGGGAGGGAGAGAGACTGAGCGAGTGGGAGGGAGAGAGACTGAGCGAGTGGAGGAGAGTGGGAGGGAGAGAGACTGAGCGAGTGGGAGGGAGAGAGACTGAGCGAGTGGGAGGGAGAGAGACTGAGCGAGTGGGAGGGAGAGAGACTGAGCGAGTGGGAGGGAGAGAGACTGAGCGAGTGGGAGGGAGAGAGACTGAGCGAGTGGGAGGGAGAGAGACTGAGCGAGTGGGAGGGAGAGAGACTGAGCGAGTGGGAGGGAGAGAGACTGAGCGAGTGGGAGGGAGAGAGACTGAGCGAGTGGGAGGGAGAGAGACTGAGCGAGTGGGAGGGAGAGAGACTGAGCGAGTGGGAGGGAGAGAGACTGAGCGAGTGGGAGGGAGAGAGACTGAGCGAGTGGGAGGGAGAGAGACTGAGCGAGTGGGAGGGAGAGAGACTGAGCGAGTGGGAGGGAGAGAGACTGAGCGAGTGGGAGGGAGAGAGACTGAGCGAGTGGGAGGGAGAGAGACTGAGCGAGTGGGAGGGAGAGAGACTGAGCGAGTGGGAGGGAGAGAGACTGAGCGAGTGGGAGGGAGAGAGACTGAGCGAGTGGGAGGGAGAGAGACTGAGCGAGTGGGAGGGAGAGAGACTGAGCGAGTGGGAGGGAGAGAGACTGAGCGAGTGGGAGGGAGAGAGACTGAGCGAGTGGGAGGGAGAGAGACTGAGCGAGTGGGAGGGAGAGAGACTGAGCGAGTGGGAGGGAGAGAGACTGAGCGAGTGGGAGGGAGAGAGACTGGAGGCGAGTGGGAGGGAGAGAGACTGAGCGAGTGGG
>NW_027253897.1:0-11336 GCF_044704955.1 Pristiophorus japonicus | reverse complement strand
GCCGTTTATTCGTTTATTAGTCTTCGATCCCCGCCACAGACTCCGTTCCCCAGTGACTGACTCACAACCAGACTGTTCACAACCTCCGGCCACATATCTACAGCATAACTAAACCCGCCTGTTTCCCCCTCCGTAACATCGGCCGTCTCCGCCCCTGCCTCAGCTCATCCGCTGCTGAAACCCTCATCCGTGCCTTTGTTACCTCCAGACTTGACTATTCCAACGCACTCCTGGCCGGCCCCCCACATTCTACCCGACGTAAACTGGAGGTGATCCAAAACCCGGCTGTCCCCATGTCCTAACTCGCACCAAGTCCCGCTCACCCATCACCCCCTGTGCTCGCTGCCCCCGTGTCCTAACTCGCACCGAGTCCTGCTCACCCATCACCCCCTGTGCTCACTGACCCCGTGTCCTAACTCGCACCGAGTCCCGTTCACCCATCACCCCCTGTGCTCACTGCCCCGTGTCCTAACTCACACCCAGTCCCGCTCACCCATCACCCCCTGTGCTCACTGCCCCGTGTCCTAACTCACACCCAGTCCCGCTCACCCATCACTCCCTGTGCTCACTGCCCCGTGTCCTAACTCGCACCGAGTTCCGTTCACCCATCACCCCCTGTGCTCGCTGCCCTGTGTCCTAACTCACACCCAGTCCCGCTCACCCATCACCCCCTGTGCTCACTGCCCCGTGTCCTAACTCACACCGAGTCCCGCTCACCCATCACCCCCTGTGCTCACTGACCCGTGTCCTAACTCGCACCCAGTCCCACTCACCCATCACCCCCTGTACTCGCTGCCCCGTGTCCTAACTCGCACCCAGTCCCACTCACCCATCACCCCCTGTACTCGCCGACCTACATTGGCTCCCGGTTAAGCAACGCTTCGATTTCAAAATTCTCATCCTTGTTTACAAATCCCTCCATGGCCCTCGCCCCTCCCTATCTCTGTAATCTCCTCCAGCCCCACAATCCCCGAGATGTCTGCGCTCCCTAATTCTGCCCTCCTGAGCATCCCTGATTATAATCGCTCCGTGTCCATTGGCGGCTGTCATGTATTCAACTATCATTGTAACCCATGTATAAGCTGACCTAAGTTGTACACCTTGAGAACACTGACCACAAGGGGGTGAACTTTTGGGAGACACTCCTAACCTGGACTTTCAGGTATAAAAGGGGAAGCTCCACTCACCTTCATCACTTGAGGTCTTGGTAATAAAGGTAACTGGTCACAGAGTGACCTTCTCTCAAGTATGGGCCTCGTGTGCATTTATACTCTATAGTAAGGACTTATCATTGGCGACGAGAAACTGGGATTTAAACCACGCGAGCATGGCCACTAGCAGAACAGAAGAGAGGTACTGTGTTGGTGATGATTGGGATGACTTTATTGAGAGACTACAGCAAAGTTTTGTCACTAAGGAATGGTTGGGACAGGATTCGGCCGACAAACGCAGGGCTCATCTCCTGACGGTTTGTGGATCCAGAACGTACTCCCTGATGATGGACCTTCTAGCACCAGAGAAGCCGGCGGACAAGACGTTCGATGAGCTCAGTAAGTTGATCGGGGAACACCGTAAACCGGCGAGCAGCATGCACATGGCAAGACACGGTTTTATACGCACCGGCGGCGAGAAGGGCAAAGCGTTCCAGACTTCGTGGCAGATCTCCGGCGATTGGCGAGCCTATGTAAGTTCCCAGATACATGCAGAGCGGAGATGCTGCGAGACTTTTTTATTGAGGGCATCGGGCACGCTGGGGTTTTCAGGAAACTGATTGAGACCAAAGACTTGACCTTGGAAACGGCAGGTTTGATGGCCCAGACATTTATCTCAGGGGAGGAAGAGACCAGAATGATGTATGACAAAAGTCTTGGCTCAAATGTGGCAAACGACCAGGGAGTCAACATTATTAATGCGGCACACAGTTCTCCAGGCAGACAAGGGCAATTGGACATGCCCCAGAATGTAGTCGAACCCAAAGGGGGAATTCAACAGAGACAATGGCTAGCTGAACAGCGATTCATGCCATCGCAAGGGACAATGCGGCCAGTAATGGGGCCATCAACACCTGTTAATGGTGCGCTTAAGGACAGTTACAGAGACAGTCAGAGACGATCGACTGGTAATGGACCTTTTGTTTCCAACAACGGCTCATGTTGGAGGTGTGGAGGCAAACACACAGCCAGAGCCTGCAGTTATCTGCAATATACCTGCAGATACTGCAACGTCAGCGGTCACTTGGCGCGTATGTGCAGGAAGCCTGCAGCCAGGTTGATGTACGAGGAGGACGGGCCCAATGTAAGCCCTACGGGGCCAAATGGACACTGGGGGAAATCGCTGGAAGCTGAAGTTCAGCGAGTTCATGTGGAGTACATATACAGTTCATACACCAGGACACCACCGATAATGATGGAAGTGCTCCTCAATGGCATCCCAGTATCAATGGAGCTAGACACGGGGGCCAGCCAGTCCCTGATGGGTATCAAACAGTTCGAAAGGTTGTGGGCGTCCAAGGCCAGGAGGCCAAAATTATCGCCGATTGACGGACATATACAAAGCAGATCATTCCGGTGCTAGGCAGCGCCATGGTAGTCGTGACCCACAAAGATTCGGAGAACAGGTTGCCACTCTGGATTGTCCCGGGGGACGGTCCCGCACTACTGGGGAGGAGTTGGCTTGCTGTCATGAACTGGAAATGGGGCGATGTCAATGCAGTTTCTTCTGTGGAGCGAGTATCAAGCTTACAGATCCTGGACAAATTTGACTCATTATTTCAACCCGGCATTGGCACTTTCATGGGGGCCAAGGTAGTGATTCACATAAACCCGGACGCCAGACCAGTACACCACAAGGCCAGAGCGGTGCCGTACGTGATGCGGGAAAAGATAGAAGGCGAATTGGACCACCTGCTGAGGGAAGGCATCATCTCGCCAGTCGAATTCAGTGACTGAGCGAGCCCGATTGTGCCGGTGCTCAAGGCGGATGCGTCGGTCAGGATATGTGGCGATTACAAGGCCACCATCAATTGGGGGTCACTCCAAGACCAGTACCCGCTACCGAGAGCGGAGGACCTCTTTACGACGCTATCCGGTGGCAAACTTTTTTCAAAATTGGACCTGACCTCAGCTTACATGACCCAGGAGCTGGCGAGTGAGTCGAAGAAGCTGACCACCATCACGACACACAAGGGGTTGTTTGAGTACAACAGATGTCCGTTCGGGATTCGCTCGGCCGCCGCGATCTTCCAACGAAATATGGAAAGCCTCCTCAAGTTAATTCCAAGGACGGTGGTTTTTCAGGACGACATCCTCATTACGGGTTACGATACTGAAGAACACCTCCACAACCTGGAGGAGGTGCTACGCAGACTGGACCGGGTAGGTCTGCGACTGAAAAAGGCGAAATGCGTCTTCCTAGCTCCGGAGGTAGAATTCCTGGGGATGAGGGTAGCAGCAGACGGGATCAGCCCTACTGCATCCAAGACGGAAGCGATCCAGAGAGCACCCAGACCCCGTAACACGACGGAGCTGTGTTCGTTCCTGTGGCTCCTGAACTATTTTGGTAACTTTCTTCCCAAATTGAGCACGCTGCTAGAGCTGCTGCACGTGCTCCTACACAAAGGTCGCGAATGGGTCTGGGGGGACAGCCAGGAAAGGGCTTTTGATGGAGCATAACAAATTGCGTGCTCCAACAATCTGTTAACGCTATATGACCCATGTAAGAAACTTGTGTTAACGTGCGATGCGTCGTCCTATGAGTCGGGTGTGTGTTGCAGCATGTCAATGCCAAGGGTCAGTTACAGCCGGTAGCTTATGCCTCCAGAAGTCTGTCCCAGGCAGAAAGGGGCTACGAGATGGTAGAAAAGGAGGCGCTCGCATGTGTGTATGCGGTAAAGAAAATGCACCAGTACCTGTTTGGCAGGAAATTTGAGCTGGAGCCAGATCACAAATCCCTAACGTCCCTTTTGACCGACAACAAGGCCATAAATGTAAATGCATCGGCCCGCATACAGAGGTGGGCACTCACGTTAGCCGCCTATGACTACACAATTCGGCACAGACCGGGCACCGAAAACTGCACCGATGCACTCAGCAGGATCCCACTAGCCACCACTGAGGGGGCTACCGAGCATGGTGCTGAGATGGTCATGGCTGTTGAAGCTTTCGAAAGCGAAGGCTCACACATGACAGCCTGTCAGATTAAAGTCTGGACAAATAGAGACCCGCTATTGTCTCTAGTCAACAAATGTGTCCTGAATGGGGACTGGGCAGCCACGTACAGGGCATGTTCTGAGGAATTTAAACCATTTCACAGGCGCAAGGATGAACTCTCGATTCAGGCCGATTGCCTACTGTGGGGAAACTGTGTAGTCATGCCCCAGATGGGCAGAGAGGTGTTCATCAGAGAACTCCACAATGAGCACCCGGGCATTGTCACGATGAAGGCAATTGCCAGGTCACACGTTTGGTGGCCAGGGATAGACGCAGATCTGGAACTTTGTGTTCGCAGGTGCAACACGTGTGCCCAGCTGGGCAATGCGCTCAGGGAAGCTCCCCTTAGCCCCTGGCCATGGCCCGCCAAGCCTTGGTCACGCATCCATGTGGACTACGCAGGTCCTTTCATGGGAAAAATATTTTTGGTTGTAATAGACGCCTACTCCAAATGGATCGAGTGTGACATTTTAAATTCAAGCACATCCTCTGCCACGGTAGAAAGTCTATGGGCAATGTTCGCCGCCCACGGTCTGCCGGACAACTTGGTCAGCGACAATGGCCTGTGCTTCACAAGCACTGAATTCCAGGACTTCATGGCAGGCAATGGAATTAACCATGTTAGAACGGCACCGTTCAAGCCGGCCTCAAACGGCCAGGCAGAACGAGCAGTGCAGATAATCAAACAGGGGATGCTCAGATTCCAAGGGGGTTCCCTACAAACCCGCTTATCACGCCTCCTGTTGGCCTATAGAACCTGACCACACTCACTCACAGGGGTTCCCCCCGCAGAGCTACTAATGAAAAGGACGCTCAAAACCCGATTATCCCTTATACACCCCACCATGAAAGAAATTGTCGAGAGCAGGCGCCAGTCACAATATGATTACCATGACAGGAATGCGAGGGCGCGATGTATTGATGTCAATGATCCTGTTTTTGTCCTCAACTACGCTGCAGGGCCCAAATGGCTCGCAGGCACTGTGGTTGCCAAAGAGGGGAATAGGGTTTTGCTAGTTAAACTTACCAATGAACAAATCTGCTGCAAACACATGGATCAAACTAAAAGGAGGTTCAGCAACCCCATAGAAGAAGCAGAGGAAGAGCACGATATAGAGTTCACTCCTCCACAGGTGACCGAACACAGTGACCAAAGGAAGGAGAGCCCAGTCACTGTGGACAGTCCGGACAGGCCTGAGGCACCGCAAACAGCAGACACTCAGGCCAGCGCCCAACAACCGGAGCCCCAACTCAGGCCAATTTAAGTTAATCTAAGGGTTAAGTCATGACAGGAGAGCTTGGACACGTGTTATGCTCCTCCTGTACCATGTGGGAAATCAGGGACGCCTCTGGTGTCCCCGACGACTACGTGTGCGGGAAGTGTATCCGCCTCCAGCTCCTGACAGACCGCATTGCGGAATTGGAGCTGAAGGTGGATTCACTCTGGAGCATCCACGATGCTGGGAATGACGTGAGTAGCACGTTTAGTGAGTTGGTCTTACCGCAGGAGAAGGGTACACAGCCAGATAGGGAATGGAAGACCAGCAGGAAGAGCAGTGGAAGGAAGATAGTGCAGGGGTCCCCTGCGGTAATCCCCCTGCAAAACAGATACACTGCTTTGAGTACTGTTGAGGGGGATGACTCATCAGGGGAGGGCAGCAGCAGCCAAGTTCATGGCACCATGGCTGGCTCTGCTGCACAGGAGGGCAGGAAAAAGATTCGGAGCGCGATAGTGATAGGGGATTCGATGGTGAGGGGAATAGATAGGCGTTTTTGCGGCCGCAACCGAGACTCCAGGATGGTATGTTGCCTCCCTGGTGCAAGGGTCAAGGATGTCTCAGAGCGGGTGCAGGACATTCTGAAAAGGGAGGGTGAACAGCCAGTTGTCGTGGTGCACATTGGTACCAATGATATAGGTAAAAAACGGGATGAGGTTCTACGAGACGAATTTAAGGAGCTAGGAGCTAAATTAAAAAGTAGGACCTCAAAAGTAGTAATCTCGGGATTGCTACCAGTGCCACGTGCTAGTCAGAGTAGGAATCGCAGGATAGCTCAGATGAATACGTGGCTTGAGGAGTGGTGCAGCAGGGAGGGATTCAAATTCCTGGGGCATTGGAACCGGTTCTGGGGGAGGTGGGACCAGTACAAACCGGACAGTCTGCACCTGGGCAGGACCGGAACCAATGTCCTAGGGGGAGTGTTTGCTAGTACTGTTGGGGAGGAGTTAAACTAATATGGCAGGGGGATGGGAACCAATGCAGGGAGACAGAGGGAAACAAAATGGAGACAGAAGCAAAAGACAGAAAGGAGAATAGTAAAAGTGGAGGGCAGAGAAACCCAAGGCAAAAAACAAAAAGGGCCACTTTGCAGCAAAATTCTAAAGGGTCAACGTGTGTTAAAAAGGCAAGCCTGAAGGCTCTGTGCCTCAATGCGAGGAGTATTTGGAATAAGGTGGATGAATTAACTGTGCAGATAGCAGTTAACGGATACGATGTGATTGGCATCACGGAGACATGGCTCCAGGGTGACCAAGGCTGGGAACTCAACATCCAGGGGTATTCAGCATTTAGGAAGGATAGACAGAAAGGAAAAGGAGGCAGGGTGGCGTTGCTGGTTAAAGAGGAAATTAATGCAATAGTAAGGAAGGACATTAGCCTGGATGATGTGGAATCGGTATGGGTGGAGCTACGGAATACCAAGGGGCAGAAAACGCTAGTGGTAGTTGTGTACAGACCACCAAACAGTAGTAGTGAGGTTGGGGAGGGCATCAAACAGGAAATTAGGGGTGCGTGCAATAAAGGTGCAGCAGTTATCATGGGTGACCTTAATATGCACATAGATTGGGTTAACCAAACTGGAAACAATACGGTGGAGGAGGATTTCCTGGAGTGCATAAGGGATGGTTTTCTAGACCAATATGTCGAGGAACCAACTAGGGGGGAGGCCATCTTAGATTGGGTGTTGTGTAATGAGAGAGGATTAATTAGCAATCTCGTTGTGCGAGGCCCCTTGGGGAAGAGTGACCATAATATGGTGGAATTCTACATTAGGATGAAGAATGAAACAGTTAATTCAGAGACCATGGTCCAGAACTTAAAGAAGGGTAACTTTGAAGGTATGAGGCGTGAATTGGCTAGGATAGATTGGCGAATGATACTTAAGGGGTTGACTGTGGATGGGCAATGGCAGACATTTAGAGACCGCATGGATGAACTGCAACAATTGTACATCTTTTTCTGGCGTAAAAATAAAAAAGTGAAGGTGGCTCAACCGTGGCTATCAAGGGAAATCAGGGATAGTATTAAAGCCAAGGAAGTGGCATACAAATTGGCCAGAAATAGCAGCGAACCCGGGGACTGGGAGAAATTTAGAACTCAACAGAGGAGGACAAAGGGTTTGATTAGGGCAGGGAAAATGGAGTACGAGAAGAAGCTTGCAGGGAACATTAAGGCGGATTGCAAAAGCTTCTATAGATATGTAAAGAGAAAAAGGTTAGTAAAGACAAACGTAGGTCCCCTGCAGTCAGAATCAGGGGAAGTCATAACGGGGAACAAAGAAATGGCAGACCAATTGAACAAGTACTTTGGTTCGGTATTCACGAAGGAGGACACAAACAACCTTCCGGATATAAAAGGGGTCAGAGGGTCTAGTAAGGAGGAGGAACTGAGGGAAATCCTTATTAGTCGGGAAATTGTGTTGGGGAAATTGATGGGATTTAAGGCCGATAAATCCCCAGGGCCTGATGGACTGCATCCCAGAGTACTTAAGGAGGTGGCCTTGGAAATAGCAGATGTATTGACAGTCATTTTCCAACATTCCATTGACTCTGGATCAGTTCCTATCGAGTGGAGGGTAGCCAATGTAACCCCACTTTTTAAAAAAGGAGGGAAAGAGAAAACAGGGAATTATAGACCGGTCAGCCTGACATCGGTAGTGGGTAAAATGATGGAATCAATTATTAAGGATATCATAGCAGCGCATTTGGAAAGAGGTGCCATGATAGGTCCAAGTCAGCATGGATTTGTGAAAGGGAAATCATGCTTGACAAATCTTCTGGAATTTTTTGAGGATGTTTCCAGTAGAGTGGACAAGGGAGAACCAGTTGATGTGGTGTATTTGGACTTTCAGAAGGTTTTCGACAAGGTCCCACACAAGAGATTAATGTGCAAAGTTAAAGCACATGGGATTGGGGGTAGAGTGCTGACATGGATTGAGAACTGGTTGTCAGACAGGAAGCAAAGAGTAGGAGTAAATGGGTACTTTTCAGAATGGCAGGCAGTGACTAGTGGGGTACCGTAAGGTTCTGTGCTGGGGCCCCAGCTGTTTACATTGTACATTAATGATTTCGATGAGGGGATTAAATGTAGTATCTCCAAGTTTGCGGATGACACTAAGTTGGGTGGCAGTGTGAGCTGCGAGGAGGATGCTATGAGGCTGCAGAGTGACTTGGATAGGTTAGGTGAGTGGGTAAATGAATGGCAGATGAAGTATAATGTTGATAAATGTGAGGTTATCCACTTTGGTGGTAAAAACAGAGAGACAGACTATTATCTGAATGGTGATAGATTAGGAAAAGGGGAGGTGCAACGAGACCTGGGTGTCATGGTACATCAGTCATTGAAGGTTGGCATGCAGGTACAGCAGGCGGTTAAGAAAGCAAATGGCATGTTGGCCTTCATAGCGAGGGGATTTGAGTACAGGGGCAGGGAGGTGTTGCTACAGTTGTACAGGGCCTTGGTGAGGTCACACCTGGAGTATTGTGTACAGTTTTGGTCTCCTAACTTGAGGAAGGACATTCTTGCTATTGAGGGAGTGCAGCGAAGGTTCAGACTGATTCCTGGGATGGCGGGACTGACATATCAAGAAAGACTGGATCAACTGGGCTTGTATTCACTGGAGTTCAGAAGAATGAGAGGGGACCTCATAGAAACGTTGAAAATTCTGATGGGTTTAGACAGGTTAGATGCAGGAAGAATGTTCCCAATGTTGGGGAAGTCCAGAACCAGGGGTCACAGTCTAAGGATAAGGGGTAAGCCATTTAGGACCGAGATGAGGAGAAACTTCTTCACCCAGAGAGTGGTGAACCTGTGGAATTCTCTACCACAGAAAGTTGTTGAGGCCAATTCACTAAATATATTCAAAAAGGAGTTAGATGAAGTCCTTACTACTAGGGGGATCAAGGGGTATGGTGAGAAAGCAGGAATGGGGTACTGAAGTTGCATGTTCAGCCATGAACTCATTGAATGGCGGTGCAGGCTAGAGGGGCCGAATGGCCTACTCCTGCACCTAGTTTCTATGTTTCTATGCTCAACAAGGGATCGTAAACCATCAGAGAGACTAAACCTGTGATCCCAATAAGACTTTGGGGGGGAGGTGATGTCATGTTTTCAACAATCATTGTAACCCATGTATAAGCTGACCTAAGTTGTACACCTTGAGAACATTGACCACAAGGGGGTGAACTTGTGGGAGACACTCCTAACCTGGACTTTCAGGTATAAAAGGGGAAGCTCCACCCACCTTCATCACTTGAGGTCTTGGTAATAAAGGTAACTGGTCACAGAGTGACCTTCTCTCAAGTATGGGCCTCGTGCGCATTTATACTGTATAGTAAGGACTTATCAGCGGCCGTGCCTTCTGTTGCCGCACTGTCGGAGGGGCAGTACTGAGGGAGCGCCGCACTGTCGGAGGTGCCGTGCTGAGGGAGCGCCGCACTGTCGGAGGGGCAGTACTGAGGGAGCGCCGCACTGTCGGAGGGGCAGTATTGAGGGAGCGCCGCACTGTCGGAGGGGCAATACAGAGGGAGTGCCGCACTGTCAGAGGGGCAGTACTGAGGGAGCGCCGCACTGTCGGAGGGGCAGTACTGAGGGAGCGTCGCACTGTCGGAGGGGCAGTACTGAGGGAGCGCCGCACTGTCGGAGGGGCAGTACTGAGGGAGCGCCGCACTGTCGGAGGGGCAGTACTGAGGGAGCACCGCACTGTCGGAGGGGCAATCTTGCGGATGAGACGTTAAACCGAGGCCCCCTCTGCCCTCTCAGGTGGATGTAAAAGATTCCACGGCCATTATTTTGAAGAAGAGCAGGAGAGTTTTCCCCGGTGTCCTGGGGACAATATTTATCCCTCAATCAACATAACAAAAACAGATTATCTGGGTCATTATCACATCGCTGTGTGTGGGAGCTTGCTGTGCGCAAATTGGCGTTTCCCACATTACAACAGTGTCTACACTCCGATAGTACTTCATTGGCTGTAAAGCGCTTTGAGACATCCGGTGGTTGTGAAAGGCGCTATATAAATGCAAGTCTTTTTTGTCTATTTTTTCTACATTGGAGCCTTTGCCCACCCGGGAATGGTCCTGAAGATCGGAGAGAAAGACCGGAGTCGTCGGATGTGTGGAGGCAGCAGGAACACTTACCACATCCTCGTTCACCACAGTCAGGAGTAGCTCCTCACGACCACGCAGCCATGGCTGGAAATATCGGAAACCCTGGGGAAGGCATCAGAAGAGAATGGGAGCCGTCATGGAATGGCTGGACGGACACGCGAGTTTCCACAGCGTTAACTCTCTATCCCGACTGGGCTGTGTGTGAGGTCTGACTGCAGCCCAGCCTCGGAGTGTGAAGGTCGTGGGTTTAAGTCCCCACTCCAGAGACTTGAGCAGATAATCCAGGCTCACACTCCCAGTGCAGTACTGAGGGAACGCCGCACTGTCGGTGGGGCAGTACTGAGGGAGCACCGCACTGTCGGAGGGGCAGTACTGAGGGAGTGCCGCACTGTCGGAGGGGCAGTACTGAGGGAGTGCCGCACTGTCGGAGGGCCAGTACTGAGGGAGCCCCGCACTGTTGGAGGGGCAGTACTGAGGGAGTGCCGCACTGTCGGAGGGGCAGTACTGAGGGAGTGCCGCACTGTCGGTGGGGCAGTGCTGAGGGAACGCCGCACTGTCGGTGGGGCAGTACTGAGGGAGTACCGCACTGTCGGAGGGGCAGTACTGAGGGAGCCCCGCACTGTCGGTGGGGCAGTACTGAGGGAGCGCCGCACTGTCGGTGGGGCGGTACTGAGGGAGCACCGCACTGTCGGAGGGTCAGTACTGAGTGCTGGGGGAGCACCGCACTGTCGGAGGGGCAGTAC
>NW_027253896.1:2500-11344 GCF_044704955.1 Pristiophorus japonicus | reverse complement strand
ACTGGGGGCGAGGGGATGGAGTGGAGGCAGAGGGAAGATTGAGGGGAGACGGGGGCGAGGGATGGAGGGGAGGCAGAGGTAAGATTGAGGGGAGACTGGGGGCGGAGGATGGAGGGTAGGCAGAGGGAAGATTGAGGGGAGACTGGGGCGAGGGATGGAGGGGAGGCAGAGGGAAGATTGAGGGGGAGACTGGGGGCGGAGATGGAGGGGAGGCAGAGGGAAGATTGAGGGGAGACTGGGGGCGGAGGATGGAGGGGAGGCAGAGTGAAGATTGAGGGGAGACTGGAGGCGAGGGATGGAGGGGAGGCAGAGGGAAGTTGAGGGGAGACTGGGAGCGGGGGATGGAGGGGAGGCAGAGGGAAGATTGAGGGGAGACTGGGGGCGAGGGATGGAGTGGAGGCAGAGGGAAGATTGAGGGGAGACGGGGGCGAGGGATGGAGGGGAGGCAGAGGGAAGGTTGAGGGGAGACTGGGGGCGAGGGATGGAGGGGAGGCAGAGGGAAGGTTGAGGGGAGACGGGGTGCGGGGGATGGAGGGGAGGCAGAGGGAAGATTGAGGGGAGACTGGGAGCGGGGGATGGAGGGGAGGCAGAGGGAAGTTGAGGGGAGACTGGGGGCGAGGGATGGAGGGGAGGCAGAGGGAAGATTGAGGGGAGACTGGGGGTGGGGGATGGAGGGGAGGCAGAGGGAAGTTGAGGGGAGACGGGATCGAGGGATGGAGGGGATGCAGAGGGAAGATTGAGGGGAGACTGGGGCGGAGGATGGAAGGAAGGCAGAGGGAAGATTGAGGGAGACTGGGAGCGGAGGATGGAGGGGAGGCAGAGGGAAGATTGAGGGGAGATTGTGGGCGAGGGATGGAGGGGAGGCAGAGGGAAGGTTGAGGGGAGACTGGGGCGGAGGATGGAGGGAAGGCAGAGGGAAGATTGAGGGGAGACTGGGGCGAGGGATGGAGGGGAGGCAGAGGGAAGATTGAGGGGAGACTAGGGGCGAGGGATGGAGGGGAGGCAGAGGGAAGATTGAGGGGAGAGTGGGGCGGGAGGATGGAAGGAAGGCAGAGGGAAGATTGAGGGGAGACTGGGGGCGAGGGATGGAGGGGAGGCAGAGGGAAGATTGAGGGGAGAGTGGGGCGAGGGATTGGAGGGGAGGCAGAGGGAAGATTGAGGGGAGACGGGGGCGAGGAATGGAGCGGAGGCAGAGGGAAGATTGAGGGGAGACCTGGGGGCGGGGATGGAGGGGAGGCAGAGAGACTGGGGGCGGGGGATGGAGGGGAGGCAGAGGGAAGGTTGAGGGGAGATGGGGAGCGGAGGATGGAGGGGAGGCAGAGGGAAGATTGAGGGGAGACTGGGGCGGAGGATGGAAGGAAGGCAGAGGGAAGATTGAGGGGAGACTGGGAGCGGAGGATGGAGGGGAGGCAGAGGGAAGATTGAGGGGAGATTGTGGGCGAGGGATGGAGGGGAGGCAGAGGGAAGGTTGAGGGGAGACTGGGGCGGAGGATGGAGGGAAGGCAGAGGGAAGATTGAGGGGAGACTGGGGCGAGGGATGGAGGGGAGGCAGAGGGAAGATTGAGGGGAGACTAGGGGCGAGGGATGGAGGGGAGGCAGAGGGAAGATTGAGGGGAGAGTGGGGCGGAGGATGGAAGGAAGGCAGAGGGAAGATTGAGGGGAGACTGGGGGCGAGGGATGGAGCGGAGGCAGAGGGAAGATTGAGGGGAGAGTGGGGCGAGGGATGGAGGGGAGGCAGAGGGAAGATTGAGGGGAGACGGGGGCGAGGAATGGAGCGGAGGCAGAGGGAAGATTGAGGGGAGACTGGGGGCGGGGGATGGAGGGGAGGCAGAGGGAAGATTGAGGGGAGACGGGGGCGAGGGATGGAGGGGAGGCAGAGGGAAGGTTGAGGGGAGACTGGGGGCGAGGGATGGAGGGGAGGCAGAGGGAAGGTTGAGGGGAGACTGGGGGCGAGGGATGGAGTGGAGGCAGAGGGAAGATTGAGGGGAGACGGGGGCGAGGGATGGAGGGGAGGCAGAGGTAAGATTGAGGGGAGACTGGGGGCGGAGGATGGAGGGTAGGCAGAGGGAAGATTGAGGGGAGACTGGGGCGAGGGATGGAGGGGAGGCAGAGGGAAGATTGAGGGGAGACTGGGGGCGGAGGATGGAGGGGAGGCAGAGGGAAGATTGAGGGGAGACTGGGGGCGGAGGATGGAGGGGAGGCAGAGTGAAGATTGAGGGGAGACTGGAGGCGAGGGATGGAGGGGAGGCAGAGGGAAGTTGAGGGGAGACTGGGAGCGGGGGATGGAGGGGAGGCAGAGGGAAGATTGAGGGGAGACTGGGGGCGAGGGATGGAGTGGAGGCAGAGGGAAGATTGAGGGGAGACGGGGGCGAGGGATGGAGGGGAGGCAGAGGGAAGGTTGAGGGGAGACTGGGGGCGAGGGATGGAGGGGAGGCAGAGGGAAGGTTGAGGGGAGACGGGGAGCGGGGGATGGAGGGGAGGCAGAGGGAAGATTGAGGGGAGACTGGGAGCGGGGGATGGAGGGGAGGCAGAGGGAAGTTGAGGGGAGACTGGGGGCGAGGGATGGAGGGGAGGCAGAGGGAAGATTGAGGGGAGACTGGGGGTGGGGGATGGAGGGGAGGCAGAGGGAAGTTGAGGGGAGACGGGATCGAGGGATGGAGGGGATGCAGAGGGAAGATTGAGGGGAGACTGGGCGGAGGATGGAGGAAGGCAGAGGGAAGATTGAGGGGAGACTGGGAGCGGAGGATGGAGGGGAGGCAGAGGAAGATTGAGGGGAGATTGTGGGCGAGGGATGGAGGGGAGGCAGAGGGAAGGTTGAGGGGAGACTGGGGCGGAGGATGGAGGGAAGGCAGAGGGAAGATTGAGGGGAGACTGGGGCGAGGGATGGAGGGGAGGCAGAGGGAAGATTGAGGGAGACTGGGAGCGGGGGATGGAGGGGAGGCAGAGGGAAGTTGAGGGGAGACTGGGGGCGAGGGATGGAGGGAGGCAGAGGGAAGATTGAGGGGAGACTGGGGGCGGGGGATGGAGGGGAGGCAGAGGGAAGTTGAGGGAGACGGGATCGAGGGATGGAGGGGATGCAGAGGGAAGATTGAGGGGAGACTGGGGCGGAGGATGGAAGGAAGGCAGAGGGAAGATTGAGGGGAGACTGGGAGCGGAGGATGGAGGGGAGGCAGAGGGAAGGAAGATTGAGGGGAGATTGTGGGGCGAGGGATGGAGGGGAGGCAGAGGAGATTGAGGGGAGACTGGGGCGGAGGATGGAGGGGAGGCAGAGGGAAGATTGAGGGGAGACTGAGGGTGGAGGATGGAGGGGAGGCAGAGGGAAGATTGAGGAGAGATGGGGAGCGGAGGATGGAGGGGAGGCAGAGGGAAGGTTGAGGGGAGACTGGGAGCAGCAGAGGATAGAGGGGAGGCAGAGGGAAGATTGAGGGAGACTGAGGGTGGAGGATGGAGGGGAGGCAGAGGAAGATTGAGGGAGATGGGGAGCAGAGGATAGAGGGGAGGCAGAGGGAAGATTGAGGGGAGACTGGGAGCAGGGGATGGAGGGGAGGCAGAGGGAAGATTGAGGGAGACTGAGGCTCGAGGATGGAGGGGAGGCAGAGGAAGATTGAGGGGAGATGGAGAGCGGAGGATGGAGGGAAGGCCGAGGGAAGATTGAGGGGAGACTGGGGGCGAGGGATGGAGGGGAGGCAGAGGGAAGATTTGAGGGGAGACTGGGGGCGAGGGATGGAGGGGAGGCAGAGTGAAGATTGAGGGGAGACTGGGGGCGAGGGATGGAGGGGAGAGTGATGGAGATAGGGGGGCGATGGAGAAACCCAGGGCGGGCGACAGGAGAGGCCACATTGCAGCGGAGGTCTGGTAGTGGGGCTCAAAGGGCTGTTTGGGGCTGGGATGGGGAGAGACCTCTTCCCTCGGGCAGTTGTTGGCCTGAGGGGTTCCCTGCCGCGCAGAGCTGTTGGATGCCAGTTCATTGGGTGTGTTCGGAAGGGAGTTGGATGTGGGCCTTGCGGCTTGCGGGGGCGGGAGGGTGTGTGTGGGTGGGGGAAGTGTTGGAGTGGCTGTTCAGCCGTGACCGTGTTGAATGGTGGGGGCAGGCTCGAAGAGCCACAATGGCCTGCTCCCGCACCTATTGTCGATGTTCCAGGGGTCTGCTGATGCTTGGCGGCAGGGCTCGGGACTGGCGAGGGGAGCAGGAAGCAGGTCAACAACGCGGGCTGGCCGGGCGGGGGGAGAGATTGGAAACCGAACCAGATCAGGAATGGGAGCCAGGAGCCGGCCATTCGGCCCCTCGCGTCTCTCCGCCATTTAATACGATCGCGGCCTGATCCGATCATGGACCCAGCTCCACTTCGAGGCCACACCTGGAGTATTGTGCGCAGTTTTGGTCTCCTAATCTGAGGAAGGACATTCTTGCTATTGAGGGAGTGCAGCGAAGGTTCACCAGACTGATTCCCGGGATGGCAGGACTGACATATGAAGAAAGACTGGATCGACTGGGCTTATATTCACTGGAGTTTAGAAGAATGAGAGGGGGATCTCATAGAAACATATAAAATTCTGACGGGACTGGACAGGTTAGATGCAGGAAGAATGTTCCCGATGTTGGGGAAGTCCAGAACCAGGGGCTCACACAGTCTAAGGATAAGGGGTAAGCCATTTAGGACCGAGATGAGGAGAAACTTCTTCACCCAGAGAATTGTGAACCTGTGGAATTCTCTACCACAGAAAGTTGTTGGGGGCCAGTTCGTTGGATATATTCAAAAGGGAGTTAGATGTGGCCCTTACGGCTAAAGGGATCAGGGGGGTATGGAGAGAAGGCAGGAGTGGGGTACTGAGGGAATGATCAGCCATGATCGTATTGAATGGTGGGGCAGGCTCGAAGGGCTGAATGGCCTGCTCCTGCTCCTATTTTCTATGTTTCTATGTTTCCCCGCCCGTTCCCCATAACCCTTCACTCCCTCATCGCTCAAAAATCTTGTCCATCTCCACCTTGAATATATTCACCATCGGCAGTCCCTCGGAATCGAGGAAGACTCGCTCCCACTCTAACACGAGTTCTCGGGGCGACTGAACAGTCCAATGCGGGAACCACAGACCCTGTCACAGGGTGGGACAGATAGACGTTGAGGGAAGGGGAGTCTGGGACAGATAGACGTTGAGGGAAGGGGAGGGTGGGACAGATAGACGTTGAGGGAAGGGGAGGGCGGGACAGATAGACGTTGAGGGAAGGGGAGGGTGGGACAGATAGACGTTGAGGGAAGGGGAGGGTGGGACAGATAGACGTTGAGGGAAAGGGGAGGGTGGGACAGATAGACGTTGAGGGAAAGGGGAGGGTGGGACAGATAGACGTTGAGGGAAGGGGAGTGTGGGACAGATAGACGTTGAGGGAAGGGGAGGGTGGGACAGATAGACGTTGAGGGAAGGGGAGGGTGGGACAGATAGACGTTGAGGGAAGGGGAGGGTGGGACAGATAGACGTTGAGGGAAAGGGGAGGGTGGGACAGATAGACGTTGAGGGAAAGGGGAGGGCGGGACAGATAGACGTTGAGGGAAGGGGAGGGTGGGACAGATAGACGTTGAGGGAAGGGGAGGGTGGGACAGATAGACGTTGAGGGAAGGGGAGGGTGGGACAGATAGACGTTGAGGGAAGGGGAGGGTGGGACAGATAGACGTTGAGGGAAGGGGAGGGTGGGACAGGTTTGCCGCACGCTCCTTCCGCTGCCTTGCGCTTGCTTTCTGCGTGCTCGCAATTGGCGACGAGACTCGAGGTGCTCAGCGCCCTCCCGGATGCACTTCCTCCACTCAGGGGCGGGACTGGTCTTTGGGCCGGGGACTCCCAGGTGTTGGTGGGGGATGTTGCACTTTATCAGGGGAGGCTTTGAGGGTGGACCCTTGTAAGGTGACCCGGCAAGTTCCACAGATTTACAACCCTCTGAGAGAAGAAATTCCTCCTCATCTCAGTTTTAAATGGGCGGCCCCTTATTCTAAGACCATGCCCCCTAGTTCTAGTCTCCCCCCATCAGTGGGAACATCCTCTCTGCATCCACCTTGTCGAGCCCCCCCCTCATAATCTGATACGTTTCCATAAGATCACCTCTCATTCTTCTGAACTCCAATGAGTAGAGGCCCCAACCTCCTCAACCTTTCCTCATAAGTCAACCCCCTCATCCCCGGAATCGACCGAGTGAACCTTCTCTGAATGCAAGAGAACATGGGGTAGCAGGGGCGGGGGCGATTGCGGGGAGAGAGTAAAGGGGAAGATTGAACAACCAATAGTGTGTCAGCCATGACTCAGAGGGTAAGAGGCTCTCTCTCTCTCGCCCCTCAGTCGGAAGGTTGTGGGTTCAAGCCCATACTCCAGAGACTCGAGCCCCACAATACAGGCCCACTCTCCCCGGGGGTCCCGAGGGAGCGCCACACTGCGCTGTCGGAGGGGCAGTACTGAGGGAGTGCCGCACTGTCGGAGGGGCAGTACTGAGGGAGCCCCGTACTGTCGGAGGGGCAGTACTGAGGGAGTGCCGCACTGCGCTGTCGGAGGGGCAGTACTGAGGGAGTGCCGTACTGTCGGAGGGGCAGTACTGAGGGAGCCCCACACTGTCGGAGGGGCAGTACTGAGGGAGCGCCGCACTGTCGGAGGGGCAGTACTGAGGGAGCCCCACACTGTCGGAGGGGCAGTGCTGAGGGAGTGCCGTACTGCGCTGTCGGAGGGGCAGTACTGAGGGAGTGCCGTACTGTCGGTGGGGCAGTACTGAGGGAGTGCCGCACTGTCGGAGGGGCAGTACTGAGGGAGCCCCGTACTGTCGGAGGGGCAGTATGAGGGAGTGCCGCACTGTCGGAGGGGCAGTACTGAGGGAGTGCCGTACTGTCGGAGGGGCAGTACTGAGGGAGTGCCGTACTGTCGGAGGGGCAGTACTGAGGGAGTGCCGTACTGTCGGAGGGGCAGTACTGAGGGAGTGCCGTACTGTCGGAGGGGCAGTACTGAGGGAGTGCCGTACTGTCGGAGGGGCAGTACTGAGGGAGTGCCGTACTGTCGGTGGGGCAGTACTGAGGGAGTGCCGCACTGTCGGAGGGGCAGTACTGAGGGAGCCCCGTACTGTCGGAGGGGCAGTATGAGGGAGCGCCGTACTGTCGGAGGGGCAGTATGAGGGAGCGCCGTACTGTCGGAGGGGCAGTATGAGGGAGCGCCGTACTGTCGGAGGGGCAGTACTGAGGGAGCCCCGTACTGTCGGAGGGGCAGTACTGAGGGAGCCCCGTACTGTCGGAGGGGCAGTATGAGGGAGTGCCGTACTGTCGGAGGGGCAGTATGAGGGAGTGCCGCACTGTCGGAGGGGCAGTATGAGGGAGCGCCGCACTGTCGGAGGGGCAGTACTGAGGGAGCGCCGCACTGCACTGTCGGAAAGAAGACTTGCATTTAAATAGCACCTTTCTCAACCACCGGACGTCCCAACGCGCTTCACAGCCAATGAAGTACTTTGGGAGTGCGCTCACTGTTGCACTGTGGGAGACGCCAATTCACGCACAGCAAGCTCCCACACACAGCGATGTGATGATGACCCGGATTAATCTGTTTCAGTGATGTTGGTCGAGGGATAAATATTGGCCCCAGGACACCGGGAGAACTCCCCCTGCTCTTCTTCCAAATAGTGGCCCCGGGATCTTTTACATCCGCCCGAGAGGGCAGACGGGGCCTCGGTTTAACATCTCATCCCGAAATACAGCCCCTCCGACAGTGCGGGGCTCCCTCAGTACTGCCCCTCCGACAGTGCGGGGCTCCCTCAGTACTGCCCCTCCGACAGTGCGGGGCTCCCTCAGTACTGCCCCTCCAACAGTGCGGGGCTCCCTCAGTACTGCCCCTCCAACAGTACGGCACTCCCTCAGTACTGCCCCTCCGACAGTGCGGCACTCCCTCAGTACTGCCCCTCCGACAGTGCGGCACTCCCTCAGTACTGCCCCTCCGACAGTACGGCACTCCCTCAGTACTGCCCCTCCGACAGTGCGGCACTCCCTCAGTACTGCCCCTCCGACAGTGCGGCACTCCCTCAGTACTGCCCCTCCGACAGTACGGCACTCCCTCAGTACTGCCCCTCCGACAGTGCGGCACTCCCTCAGTACTGCCCCTCCGACAGTGCGGCACTCCCTCAGTACTGCCCCTCCGACAGTACGGCACTCCCTCAGTACTGCCCCTCCGACAGTACGGCACTCCCTCAGTACTGCCCCTCCGACAGTACGGCGCTCCCTCAGTACTGCCCCTCCGACAGTGCGGCACTCCCTCAGTACTGCCCCTCCGACAGTACGGCTCTCCCTCAGTACTGCCCCTCCGACAGTACGGCACTCCCTCAGTACTGCCCCTCCGACAGTACGGCACTCCCTCAGTACTGCCCCTCCGACAGTACGGCACTCCCTCAGTACTGCCCCTCCGACAGTACGGCTCTCCCTCAGTACTGCCCCTCCGACAGTACGGCACTCCCTCAGTACTGCCCCTCCGACAGTACGGCACTCCCTCAGTACTGCCCCTCCGACAGTACGGCACTCCCTCAGTACTGCCCCTCCGACAGTACGGCACTCCCTCAGTACTGCCCCTCCGACAGTAAGGCACTTACTCAGTACTTGCCCCTCCGACAGTACGGAACTCCCTCAGTACTGCCCCTCCGACAGTGCGGCACTCCCTCAGTACTGCCCCTCCGACAGTACGGCACTCCCTCAGTACTGCCCCTCCGACAGTACGGCACTCCCTCAGTACTGCCCCTCCGACAGTACGGCACTCCCTCAGTACTGCCCCTCCGACAGTACGGCACTCCCTCAGTACTGCCCCTCCGACAGTACGGCACTCCCTCAGTACTGCCCCTCC
>NW_027253895.1:0-7500 GCF_044704955.1 Pristiophorus japonicus | reverse complement strand
CTGGAACACAGACACAGACTGGAACAAGGACACAGACTGGAACACAGACACAGACTGGAACAAGGACACAGACTGGAACACAGGCACAGACTGGAACAAGGACACAGACTGGAACACAGACACAGACTGGAACTCAGACACAGACTGGAACTCGCACAGACTGGAACACAGACACAGACTGGAACACAGACACAGACTGGAACAAGGACACAGACTGGAACACAGACACAGACTGGAACAAGGACACAGACTGGAACACAGACACAGACTGGAACAAGGACACAGACTGGAACACAGACACAGACTGGAACACAGACACAGACTGGAACAAGGACACAGACTGGAACAAGGACACAGACTGGAACTCGCACAGACTGGAACACAGACACAGACTGGAACACAGACACAGACTGGAACAAGGACACAGACTGGAACAAGGACACAGACTGGAACACAGACACAGACTGGAACAAGGACACAGACTGGAACAAGGACACAGACTGGAACACAGACACAGACTGGAACAAGGACACAGACTGGAACAAGGACACAGACTGGAACACAGACACAGACTGGAACACAGACACAGACTGGAACAAGGACACAGACTGGAACACAGACACAGACTGGAACACAGACACAGACTGGAACAAGGACACAGACTGGAACACAGACACAGACTGGAACAAGGACACAGACTGGAACAAGGACACAGACTGGAACACAGACACAGACTGGAACACAGACACAGACTGGAACAAGGACACAGACTGGAACACAGACACAGACTGGAACAAGGACACAGAACAAGGACACAGACTGGAACACAGACACAGACTGGAACAAGGACACAGACTGGAACACAGACACAGACTGGAACAAGGACACAGACTGGAACACAGACACAGACTGGAACTCAGACACAGACTGGAACAAGGACACAGACTGGAACAAGGACACAGACTGGAACACAGACACAGACTGGAACAAGGACACAGACTGGAACACAGACACAGACTGGAACAAGGACACAGACTGGAACACAGACACAGACTGGAACAAGGACACAGACTGGAACACAGACACAGACTGGAACAAGGACACAGACTGGAACACAGACACAGACTGGAACAAGGACACAGACTGGAACACAGACACAGACTGGAACACAGACACAGACTGGAACAAGGACACAGACTGGAACACAGACACAGACTGGAACAAGGACACAGACTGGAACACAGACACAGACTGGAACAAGGACACAGACTGGAACACAGACACAGACTGGAACTCAGACACAGACTGGAACTCAGACACAGACTGGAACACAGACACAGACTGGAACAAGGACACAGACTGGAACAAGGACACAGACTGGAACACAGACACAGACTGGAACACAGACACAGACTGGAACACAGACACAGACTGGAACACAGACACAGACTGGAACACAGACACAGACACAGACAGCCTGCTTCCTCTACAGTGAAGAAATGGAACAGAGAAGGAAACTACCAGAACTGATCAAGAACTGACCGATCACGCGGCCCACGAAACAGAAGATTGTCAGCAACCAAACTGAGAACCGCTCTACAATCTGCTTCTGAACGGCCCAACGGGGGAGAAATTACCAAAAGGGACTGACTAAAACTATTCCTGACCAAAGAAAGTGGGTACTTACCCCATACATCCAAAACGCAACTTACCGCATCAACGGACTCACCCCAACCGAAGACTCCGCAGTCCGAAGTCCTCTCCTCCGTCCGGGGTACGGCTCGCCGAGAAGGTCAAGTGCAGCGAACCCCGAAACCGCGATTCACCGGCAACTGTCTAAAGGGATTGGTGAGCATGGCCCCTGAACCCCCAGAGCTATCACTTAGTTAGTCAGGGGAATTGGGAGGGGGGAGGCTGGGATAACTTGTGTAAATGTATCTGCATTCTCCTCTTTACCCCATTGAGAGTTGAAGCTGTATTCTTTTCCCCACAGGCTGTAATTGGACAATTTATTCAATGTGTTGTGCCCCTCAGTGTGTATCGGTCTGTGTGTGTTATTAAAGGTCTGCCTTTTACTTCTGGTTAAACACAATAAAGCCAGACCTGCTTCCTGCCTTGAAACCGATTGTCTGTCCAGGTCTGTCACAGTCCCTTCATAATTCCAGTGTCTAGAAGCAAGGGTGTGGGAGCGATTGGGACCCACTCATATAAGGTCAGAAGGGAAAGCTGACCCCCTGCAAACCACCCCGTGCAATGATCAGCCATGATCTGATTGGATGGTGGTGCAGGCTCGAAGGGCCGAATGGCCGACTCCTGCACCTATTTACTGTGTTTCTCTGTTTCTATCCCCCGCTGGCACTGACCTCTCACCCTGCAGCCTGCGCTCCACATCACCGGGTGGGCGCCCGGGGGCCCACGTGCAGTGGGGGCGGGGAGAGGAGGGGACTTGATGATGTCACGGCGCAGGCCCCGCCCTCCTGTCTGTGACAACAGGATGTGTGCAGGGAGGGGGAGCTCTTCCACCATGGGAGGCCGCACACGCCAGCTCTTCCACCATGGGGGCCTCACACTCCGGCTCTTCCACCATGGCGGTCCTCACACTAAAGCTCTTCCACCATGGGAGGCCTCACACTCCAGCTCTTCCACATGGGGTCCTCACACTCCGGCTCTTCCACCATGGGGAGGGGGGCACACACGCCAGCTCTTCAAACATGGGGGGCCTCACACTCCAGCTCTTCCACCATGGGGTCCTCACACTCCAGCTCTTCCACCATGGCGGTCCTCACACTAAAGCTCTTCCACAATGGGTGGCCTCACACTCCGGTTCTTCCATCATGAGGGTCATCGCATACTGGCTCTTCCACCATGGGGGGCCTCACACACCAGCTCTTCAACCATGAGGGGGCACACAGTCCATCATGGGGGGCCTCGCACTCCAGCTCTTCCACCATGGGGGCCTCACAATCCAGCTCTTCCATCATGGGTAGCCTCGCACTCCAGCTCTTCCACCATGGGGGCCTCACACTCGGGCTCTTCCACCATGGGGGTCCACACACACACATCAGCTCTTCCATCATGGTGGGCCTCATACTGCAGCTCTTCCACCATGGGGGGCCTCACACTCTGGCTCTTCCACCATGGGGGTCCACACACACACATCAGCTCTTCCACCATGGGGAACCTCACACAATGGCTCGTCCAAAATTTGGGGCCTGACACACATCAGCTCTTCCACCATGGTGGGCCTCACACTCCAGCTCTTCCACCATGGGGAACCTCACACAACGGCTCTTCCACCATGGGGGGCCTCACACTCCAGCTCTTCAACCATGGGGAACCTCACACAACGGCTCTTCCACCATGGGGGGCCTCACACTCCAGCTCTTCAACCATGGGGGGCCTCACACTCCAGCCCTTCCACCATGGGGAACCTCACACAATGGCTCTTCCACTTGGGGGGCCTCACACTTCAGCTCAACAACCATTGGGGGCCTCACACTCCAGCTCTTCCACATGGGGTCCTCACACTCCGGCTCTTCCACCATGGGGAGGGGGGCACACACGCCAGCTCTTCAAACATGGGGGGCCTCACACTCCAGCTCTTCCACCATGGGGTCCTCACACTCCAGCTCTTCCACCATGGCGGTCCTCACACTAAAGCTCTTCCACAATGGGTGGCCTCACACTCCGGTTCTTCCATCATGAGGGTCATCGCATACTGGCTCTTCCACCATGGGGGGCCTCACACACCAGCTCTTCAACCATGAGGGGGCACACAGTCCATCATGGGGGGCCTCGCACTCCAGCTCTTCCACCATGGGGGCCTCACAATCCAGCTCTTCCATCATGGGTAGCCTCGCACTCCAGCTCTTCCACCATGGGGGCCTCACACTCTGGCTCTTCCACCATGGGGGTCCACACACACACATCAGCTCTTCCACCATGGTGGGCCTCATACTGCAGCTCTTCCACCATGGGGGGCCTCACACTCTGGCTCTTCCACCATGGGGGTCCACACACACACATCAGCTCTTCCACCATGGGGAACCTCACACAATGGCTCGTCCAAAATTTGGGGCCTGACACACATCAGCTCTTCCACCATGGTGGGCCTCACACTCCAGCTCTTCCACCATGGGGAACCTCACACAACGGCTCTTCCACCATGGGGGGCCTCACACTCCAGCTCTTCAACCATGGGGAACCTCACACAACGGCTCTTCCACCATGGGGGGCCTCACACTCCAGCTCTTCAACCATGGGGGGCCTCACACTCCAGCCCTTCCACCATGGGGAACCTCACACAATGGCTCTTCCACTTGGGGGGCCTCACACTTCAGCTCAACAACCATTGGGGGCCTCACACTCCAGCTCTTCCACCATGGGGGCCTCACACATGCATCAGCTCTTCCACCATGGGGGGCCTCACACACATCAGCTCGTCCAACATGTGGGGCCTCACACTCCAGCTCATCCACCATGGAAAGTCTCACACATTGGGTCTTCCACCATGGGGGACCACACACTACAGCTCTTCGACCATGGGGGTCTCGCACTCCAGCTCTGCCACCAAGGGGGGCGTCACACTACAGCTCTACCACCATGGGGTGTCTCACACTCATGCTCTTCAACAATGGGGGCCTGACACAATGGCTATTACACCATTGGGGGCCTCACACACCGGCTCTTCCACCATGGGGGGACTCACACACCGGCACTTCCACCATGGGAGGCCTCACACATCGGCTATTCCTCCATGGGGGGGAGCATTGCACTCCAGCTCTTCCACCATGAGAGGCCTCACACTCTAGGTCTTCCACCGTGGGGGCCTCTCACTCACATCAGCATATCAACCATGGGGGGCTTCACACTCACAATGGCTCTTCCAGCATAGGGGGCCTCACACACACTCCTCTCTCCCCCTCCCCCACACACATTCCTCTCTCCCCCTCCCTCACGCACAATCCACTCCCTCTCTGAGTCCTACTGAGGGAGTACTGAGGGAGTGCCGCACTGTCGGAGGGGCAGTACTGAGGGAGCCCTGCACTGTCGGAGGGGCAGTACTGAGGGAGTGCTGCACTGTCGGAGGGGCAGTACTGAGGGAGTGCCGCACTGTCGGAGGGACAGTACTGAGGGAGTACCACACTGTCGGAGGGGCAGTACTGAGGGAGCACCGCACTGTCGGAGGGACATTACTGAGGGAGTGCCGCACTGTCGGAGGGGCAGTACTGAGGGAGTGCCGCACTGTCGGAGGGACAGTACTGAGGGAGTGCCGCACTGTCGGAGGGACAGTACTGAGGGAGTGCCGCACTGTCGGAGGGACAGTACTGAGGGAGTGCCGCACTGTCGGAGGGACAGTACTGAGGGAGTGCCGCACTGTCGGAGGGACAGTACTGAGGGAGTGCCGCACTGTCGGAGGGACAGTACTGAGGGAGTGCCCCACACTGTCGGAGGGGCAGTACTGAGGGAGTGCCGCACTGTCGGAGGGACAGTACTGAGGGAGTGCCGCACTGTCGGAGGGGCGGTACTGAAGGAGTGCCGCACTGTCGGAGGGACGGTACTGAGGGAGCGCCGTACTGTCGGAGGGACGGTACTGAGGGAGTGCCGCACTGTCGGAGGGGCAGTACTGAGGGAGACGTACTGGCGGAGGGGCAGTACTGAGGGAGTGCCGCACTGTCGGAGGGACAGTACTGAGGGAGTGCCGCACTGTCGGAGGGACGGTACTGAGGGAGCGCCGTACTGTCGGAGGGACAGTACTGAGGGAGCGCCGCACTGTCGGAGGGGCAGTACTGAGGGAGTGCCGCACTGTCGGAGGGGCAGTACTGAGGGAGTGCCGCACTGTCGGAGGGACAGTACTGAGGGAGTGCCGCACTGTCGGAGGGGCAGTACTGAGGGAGTGCCGCACTGTCGGAGGGGCAGTACTGAGGGAGTGCCGCACTGTCGGAGGGACAGTACTGAGGGAGTGCCGCACTGTCGGAGGGGCAGTACTGAGGGAGTGCCGCACTGTCGGAGGGGCAGTACTGAGGGAGTGCCGCACTGTCGGAGGGACAGTACTGAGGGAGTGCTGCACTGTCGGAGGGACAGTACTGAGGGAGTGCCGCACTGTCGGAGGGACAGTACTGAGGGAGTGCTGCACTGTCGGAGGGACAGTACTGAGGGAGTGCCGCACTGTCGGAGGGGCAGTACTGAGGGAGTGCCGCACTGTCGGAGGGACAGTACTGAGGGAGTGCTGCACTGTCGGAGGGACAGTACTGAGGGAGTGCCGCACTGTCGGAGGGTCAGTACTGAGGGAGTGCCGCACTGTCGGAGGGACAGTACTGAGGGAGTGCCGTACTGTCGGAGGGTCAGTACTGAGGGAGTGCCGCACTGTCGGAGGGGCAGTACTGAGGGAGTGCTGCACTGTCTGTTTTAATGGTCACCGCCCGTGGCGGCCATGTTTTAATGATGTCACCGCCCCTGGCGGCCATGTTTTAATGATGTCACTGCCCCTGGTGGCCATGTTTTAATGATGTCACTGCCTCTGGCGGCCATGTTTTAATGATGTCACTGCCCCTGGCGGCCATGTTTTAATGATGTCACCGCCCCTGGCGGCCATGTTTAATGGTCACCGCCCGTGGCGGCCATGTTTTAATGATGTCACCGCCCCTGGCGGCCATGTTTTAATGATGTCACTGCCCCTGGTGGCCATGTTTTAATGATGTCACTGCCCCTGGCGGCCATGTTTTAATGATGTCACTGCCCCTGGCGGCCATGTTTTAATGATGTCACCGCCCCTGGCGGCCATGTTTTAATGATGTCACCCAGAGAGAGAGAGAGAGACACTGACAGAGAGAGAGAGAGAGAGAGAGACACTGACAGAGAGAGAGAGACACTGACAGAGAGAGAGAGAGAGAGACACTGACAGAGAGAGAGAGAGAGACACTGACAGAGAGAGAGAGAGAGAGACACTGACAGAGAGAGAGAGAGAGAGACACTGACAGAGAGAGAGAGAGAGAGAGACACTGACAGAGAGAGAGAGAGAGAGACACTGACAGAGAGAGAGAGAGAGAGACACTGACAGAGAGAGAGAGAGAGAGAGACACTGACAGAGAGAGAGAGAGAGAGAGACACTGACAGAGAGAGAGAGAGAGAGACACTGACAGAGAGAGAGAGAGAGAGAGACACTGACAGAGAGAGAGAGAGACACACTGACAGAGAGAGAGAGAGAGAGAGAGAGAGACACTGACAGAGAGAGAGAGAGAGACACTGACAGAGAGAGAGAGAGAGAGACACTGACAGAGAGAGAGAGAGAGACACTGACAGAGAGAGAGAGAGAGAGAGACACTGACAGAGAGAGAGAGAGAGAGAGACACTGACATGAGAGAGAGAGAGAGAGAGAGACACTGACAGAGAGAGAGAGAGAGAGAGACACTGACAGAGAGAGAGAGAGAGAGACACTGACAGAGAGAGAGAGAGAGAGAGACTGACAGAGAGAGATAGAGACATTGACAGAGAGAGAGA
>NW_027253894.1:0-11364 GCF_044704955.1 Pristiophorus japonicus | reverse complement strand
GGAAGAGAAAGCGCGGGGGAGAGAGAGAAAGCGCGGGGGAGAGAGAGAGAGAAAGCACGGGGGAGAGAGAGAGAGAAAGCACGGAGGAGAGAGAGAGTGAGAAAGCACGGGGGAGAGAGAGAGAGAAAGCACGGGGGGAGAGAGAGAGAGAAAGCACGGGGGAGAGAGAGAGAGAAAGCACGGGGGAGAGAGAGAGAGAAAGCACGGGGGGAGAGAGAGAGAAAGCACGGGGGGAGAGAGAGAGAAAGCACGGGGGAGAGAGAGAGAAAGCACGGGGGAGAGAGAGAGAATGCACGGTGGAGAGAGAGAGAGAAAGCACGGGGGAGAGAGAGAGAGAAAGCACGGGGGAGAGAGAGAGAGAAAGCACGGGGGAGAGAGAGAGAGAGAAAGCACGGAGGAGAGAGAGAGAAAGCACGGAGGAGAGAGAGAGAGAGAGAGAAAGCACGGGTGGGAGAGAGAGAGAGAGAGAGAGAGAAAGCACGGGAGTGAGAGAGAGAGAGAGAGAAAGCACGGAGAGAGAGAGAGAAAGCACAGGAGATTGAGAGAGAGAGAGAGAAAGCACAGGAGATTGAGAGAGAGAGAGAGAAAGCATGGGAGAGAGAGAGAGATAGAGAGAGAGAGAGAGAGAAAGCATGGGAGAGAGAGTGAGAGAGAGAGAGAAAGCACGTGACAGAGAGAGCGAGAGAGAGAAGGCACGGGGGAGAGAGAGAGCGAGAGAGAAAGCACGGGGGAGAGAGAGGGGGGAGAGAGAGAGAGAGAGAGAGAGAGAGAAAGCACGGGGACGCGAGAGAAAGCGCGGGGGAGAGAGAGAAAGCCCGGAGGGGAGAGAGAGAAAGCACGGGGGGGAGAGAGAGAAAGCACGGGGGGGAAGAGAGAGAAAGCACGGGGGGGGGAAGAGAGAGAAAGCACGGGGGGGAAGAGAGAGAAAGCACGGGGGGGAAGAGAGAGAAAGCACGGGGGGGAAGAGAGAGAAAGCACGGGGGGGAGAGAGAGAAAGCACGGGGGGGAGAGAGAGAAAGCACGGGTGGGAGAGAGAGAGAAAGCACAGGGGGGAGAGAGAGAGAAAGCACGGGGAGGGAGAGAGAGAAAGCACGGGGAGGGAGAGAGAGAATGCATGGGGGGGAAGAGAGAGAATGCACGGGGAGGGAGAGAGAGAAAGCACGGGGAGGGAGAGAGAGAATGCATGGGGGAGAGAGAGAGAATGCACGGGGGAGAGAAAGCACAGGGGAGAGAGTGAGAGAGAAAGCACGGGAGAGAGAGAGAAAACACGGGGGGGGAGAGAGAGAGAGAAAGCACGGGGGAGAGAGAGAGAGAGAGAGAGAGAGAGAAAGCACGGGGGAGAGAGAGAGAGAGAGAGAGAGAGAGAAAGCACGGGGGAGAGAGAGAGCGAGAGAGAAAGCACGGGGGAGAGAGAGGGGGAGAGAGAGAGAGAGAGAGAGAGAGAGAGAGAGGGAAAGCACAGGGGAGAGAGAGAGAAAGCACGGGGACGCGAGAGAAAGCCCGGGGGAGAGAGAGAAAGCGCGGGGGAAGAGAAAGCGCGGGGGAGAGAGAGAAAGCGCGGGGGAGAGAGAGAGAGAAAGCACGGGGGAGAGAGAGAGTGAAATCACGGGGGAGAGAGAGAGAGAAAGCACGGAGGAGAGAGAGAGTGAGAAAGCACGGGGGAGAGAGAGAGAGAAAGCACGGGGGGAGAGAGAGAGAGAAAGCACGGGGGAGAGAGAGAGAGAAAGCACGGGGGGAGAGAGAGAGAAAGCACGGGGGAGAGAGAGAGAGAAAGCAAGGGGTCGAGAGAGAGAATGCACGGTGGAGAGAGAGAGAGAAAGCACGGGGGAGAGAGAGAGAGAGAAAGCACGGGGGGAGAGAGAGAGAGAAAGCACGGGGGAGAGAGAGAGAGAAAGCACGGGGGAGAGAGAGAGAGAAAGCACGGGGGAGAGAGAGAGAGAGAAAGCACGGAGGAGAGAGAGAGAAAGCACGGAGGAGAGAGAGAGAGAGAGAGAGAGAAAGCACGGGGGGGAGAGAGAGAGAGAGAGAGAGAGAGAAAGCACGGGAGTGAGAGAGAGAGAGAAAGCTCGGGAGTGAGAGAGAGAAAGCACGGGAGTGAGAGAGAGAGAAAGCACGGGAGAGAGAGAGAAAGCACGGGAGAGAGAGAGAGAGAGAGAGAGAGAGAGATAAAGCATGGGAGAGAGAGAGAAAGCATGGGAGAGAGAGAGAGAAAGCACGGGAGAGAGGGAGAGAGAGAGAGAGAGAGAGAGAAAGCACGGGAGAGAGAGAGAGAGAGAGAAAGCACAGGAGATAGAGATAGAGAGAGAGAGAGAGAGAGAGAGAAAGCATGGGAGAGAGAGAGAGATAGAGAGAGAGAGAGAGAGAAAGCATGAGAGAGAGAGAGAAAGCACGTGACAGAGAGAGCGAGAGAGAGAAGGCACGGGGGAGAGAGAGAGCGAGAGAGAAAGCACGGGGGAGAGAGAGGGGGAGAGAGAGAAAGAGAGAGAAAGAGAGAGAGAGAGAGGGAAAGCACAGGGGAGAGAGAGACAGAGAGAGAGAGAGAAAGCACGGGAGAGCGAGAGAAAGCACGGGGGAGAGAGAGAGAGAGAGAAAGCACGGGGGAGAGAGAGAGAGAGAGAAAGCACGGTGGACAGAGAGAGAGAGAGAAAGCACGGGAGTGAGAGAGAGAGAGAAAGCTCGGGAGTGAGAGAGAGAAAGCACGGGAGTGAGAGAGAGAGAGAAAGCACGGGAGAGAGAGAGAGAAAGCACGGGAGAGAGAGAGAGAAAGCACGGGAGAGAGAGAGAGAGAGAGAGAGAGAGAGAGAGAAAGCATGGGAGAGAGAGAGAGAAAGCATGGGAGAGAGGGAGAGAGAGCGAGATAGAGAGAGAGAAAGCATGGGAGAGAGAGAGAGAAAGCACGGGAGAGAGAGAGAGAGAGAGAGAGAGAAAGCACGGGAGAGAGAGAGAGAGAGAGAGAAAGCACAGGAGATTGAGAGAGAGAGAGAGAGAGAAAGCATGGGAGAGAGAGAGAGATAGAGAGAGAGAGAGAGAGAAAGCATGGGAGAGAGAGTGAGAGAGAGAGAGAGAAAGCACGTGACAGAGAGAGCGAGAGAGAGAAGGCACGGGGGAGAGAGAGAGCGAGAGAGAAAGCACGGGGGAGAGAGAGGGGGAGAGAGAGAGAGAGAGGGAAAGCACAGGGGAGAGAGAGAGAGAGAAAGCACGGGGACGCGAGAGAAAGCGCGGGGGAGAGAGAGAAAGCCCGGGGGAAGAGAGAGCGAGAAAGCGCGGGGGAGAGAGAGGGAGAAAGCGCGGGGGAGAAAGCGCGGGGGAGAGAGAGGGAGAAAGCACGGGGGAGAGAGAGGGAGAAAGCACGGGGGAGAGAGAGGGAGAAAGCAGGGGGGAGAGAGAGGGAGAAAGCAGGGGGGAGAGAGAGGGAGAAAGCACGGGGGAGAGAGAGAAAGCAAGCACGGGGGAGAGATAGAGGGAGAGAGAAAGCACGGGAGAGAGAAAGCACGGGGGAGAGAGAGGGAGAAAGCACGGGGGAGAGAGAGAGAGAAAGCGTGGGGGAGAGAGAGAGAGAAAGCAAGCACGGGGGAGAGAGAGAGAAAGCAAGCACGGGGGAGAGATAGAGGGAGAGAGCAAGCACGGGAGAGAGAAAGCACGGGGGAGAGATTGCACGGGGGAGAGAAAGCACGGGGGAGAGATTGCACGGGGGAGAGATTGCACGGGGGAGAGAGAGAGAGAGAGGGAAAGCACAGGGGAGAGAGGGAAAGCACAGGGGAGAGAGGGAGCGAGAGTGAAGGAGAGAGAGAGAGAAAGCACGGGGGAGAGAGAAAGCACGGGGGAGAGAGAGAGAGAGAAAGCACGGGGGAGAGAGAGAGAGAGAAAGCACGGGGGAGAGAGAGAGAGAGAAAGCACGGGGGAGCGAGAGAGAAAGCACGGGGGAGCGAGAGAGAAAGCACGGGGGAGCGAGAGAGAAAGCACGGGGGGAGAGAGAGAGAAAGCACGGTGGAGAGAGAGAAAGCACGGGGGAGCGAGAGAGAAAGCACGGGGGGGGAGAGAGAAAGCATGGGGGGGGGGGGAAAGAGAGAGAAAGCACGGGGGAGCGAGAGAGAAAGCACGGGGGAGCGAGAGAGAAAGCACGGGGGGAGAGAGAGAGAAAGCACGGTGGAGAGAGAGAAAGCACGGGGGAGCGAGAGAGAAAGCACGGGGGGGGAGAGAGAAAGCATGGGGGGGGGGGGAAAGAGAGAGAAAGCACGGGGGGGGGAAGAGAGAGAAAGCACGGGGGGGGGGGAGAGAGAGAAAGCACGGGGGGGAGAGATAGAAAGCACGGGGGAGGGAGAGAGAAAGCACGGGGGAGGGAGAGAGAAAGCACGGGGGAGGGAGAGAGAGAAAGCACGGGGGTGAGAGAGAGAAAGCACGGGGGGGGAGAGAGAGAAAGCACGGGGGGGAAGAGAGAGAGAATGCACGGGGGGGAAGAGAGAGAGAATGCACGGGGGGGAAGAGAGAGAGAATGCACGGGGCGGAGAGAGAGAATGCACGGGGCGGAGAGAGAGAATGCACGGGGGGGAGAGAGAGAATGCACGGGGGGGAGAGAGAGAATGCACGGGGGGGAGAGAGAGAATGCACGGGGGGGAGAGAGAGAATGCACGGGGGGGGGAGAGAGAATGCACGGGGGGGAGAGAGAGAATGCACGGGGGGGAGAGAGAGAATGCACGGGGGGGGGGAGAGAGAAAGCACGGGGGGGAGAGAGAGAAAGCACGGGGGGGAGAGAGAGAATGCACGGGGGGGGGGGAGAGAGAGAATGCACGGGGGAAAGCACGGGGCGAGAGAAAGACCGGCGGGGGAGAGAAAGCACGGGGAGAGAGAGAGAAAGCACGGGGAGAGAGAGAGAGAGAGAAAGCACGGGGGAGACAGAGAGAGAAAGCACGGGGGGGAGAGAGAGAGAAAGCACGGGGGAGAGAAAGCACGGGGGAGCGAGAGAGAGAGAGAGAGAGAGAGAGAGCACGGGGAAGAGAGAGAGAGAAAGCACGGGGAAGAGAGAGAGAAAGCACGGGGGAGAGAGAGAGAGAGAAAGCACGGGGGGGGGGGAAGAGAGAGAAAGCACGGGGGGGGGGAAAGAGAGAGAAAGCACGGGGGGGGAAGAGAGAGAAAGCACGGGGGGGGAAGAGAGAGAAAGCACGGGGGGGGGGGAAGAGAGAGAAAGCACGGGGGGGGGGAAAGAGAGAGAATGTAAGGGGGGGAGAGAGAGAATGTACTGGGGGGAGAGAGAGAATGCGCGGGGGAGAGAGAGAATGCGCGGGGGAGAGAGAGAAAGCACGGGAGAGAGAGAGAGGGAAAGCGCGGGGGAGAGAGAGAAAGCATGGGGGAGAGAAAGCATGGGGGAGAGAGAGAAAGCACAGGGGAGAGAGAGAAAGCACAGGGGAGAAAGAGGGAGCGAGAGAAAGCACGGGGGAGAAAGAGAGAGAGAAAGCATGGGATAGAGCGAAAGCACGGGGGAGAAAGAGAGAGAGAGAGAAAGCACGGGGGGGAGAGAGAGAATGCAAGGGGGGGAAGAGAGAGAGAATGCACGGGGGCGAGACAGAGAATGCACGGGGGAGAGAAAGCACAGGGGAGAGAGTGAGAGAGAAAGCACGGGAGAGAGAGAGAAAACACGGGGGGGAGAGAGAGAAAGCACGGGGGGGAAGAGAGAGAAAGCACGGGGGGAAGAGAGAGAAAGCACGGGGGGAAGAGAGAGAATGCACGGGGGGGGAAGAGAGAGAATGCACGGGGGGGGGGGGGGAAGAGAGAGAATGCACAGGGGAGAGAAAGCACAGGGGAGAGTGAGAGAGAAAGCACGGGAGAGAGAGAGAAATCACGGGGGAGAGAGAGAGGGAAAGCACAGGGTAGAGAGAGAGAGAGAGAGAGAGAAAGCATGGGGAGAGAGAGAGAAAGCACGGGGGAGACAGAAAGCACGGGAGAGAGAGAGAAAGCCCGGTGGAGAGAGAGAGAAAGCCCGGTGGAGAGAGAGAAAGCGGGGGGGGGGCGGGAAGAGACAAAGCGGGGGGGGGGGGGGCGGGAAGAGAGAAAGCGGGGGGGGGGCTGGAAGAGAGAAAGCACAGGGGGGGGGGGGGGGGAAGAGAGAGAGAAAGCCCGGCGGGGGAGAGAGAGAAAGCCCGGCGGGGGAGAGAGAGAAAGCCCGGCGGGGGAGAGAGAGAAAGCCCGGCGGGGGAGAGAGAGAAAGCACGGGGAGAGAGAGAGAAAGCACGGGGAGAGAGAGAGAAATCACTGAGAGAGAGAGAGAAAGCACGGGGGAGACAGAGAAAGCACGGGGGAGACAAAGAGAGAAAGCACGGGGGAGACAGAGAGAGAAAGCACGGGGGAGAGAGAGAGAGAGAGAGAGAGAAAGCACGGGGGAGCGAGAGAGAGAGAGAAAGCACGGGGGAGCGAGAGAGAGAGAGAAAGCACGGGGTAAAGAGAGAGAAAGCACGGGGGAGAGAGAGAGAAAGCACGGGGGAGAGAGAGAAAGCACGGGGGAGAGAGAGAGAAAGCACAGGAGGGAGAGAAAGCACGGGAAAGAGAGAAAGCACGGGAAAGAGAGAAAGCACGGGAAAGAAAGAAAGCATGGTGAAAGAGAGGAAGCACCGGGGAGAGAGAGAGAGACAGAGAGAGAGAAAGCACGGGGGAAAGGAAGAGAAAGCACGGGGGAGCGAGACAAAGCACGGGGGTGAGAGATAGAGAAAGCACGGGGGAGAGAGAGAGAAAGCACGGGGGAGTGAGACAAAGCACGGGGGGGAGAGAGAGAATGCACGGGGGGGAGAGAGAGAATGCACGGGGGGGAGAGAGAGAATGCACGGGGGGGAGAGAGAGAATGCACGGGGGGGGGGAGAGAGAGAAAGCACGGGGGGGAGAGAGAGAAAGCACGGGGGGGAGAGAGAGAAAGCACGAGGGGGAAGAGAGAGAAAGCACGGGGGGGGAAGAGAGAGAGAAAGCACGGGGGGGGAAGAGAGAGAGAATGCACGGGGGGGAGAGAGAGAATGCACGGGGGGGAGAGAGAGAATGCACGGGGGGGAGAGAGAGAATGCACGGGGGGGAGAGAGAGAATGCACGGGGGGGGGGGAGAGAGAGAAAGCACGGGGGGGAGAGAGAGAGAGAAAGCACGGGGGGGAGAGAGAGAAAGCACGGGGGGGGAAGAGAGAGAATGCACGGGGGGGGAAGAGAGAGAATGCACGGGGGGGGAAGAGAGAGAATGCACGGGGGGGAGAGAGAGAATGCACGGGGGGGAGAGAGAGAATGCACGGGGGGGGGGGGAAGAGAGAGAATGCACGGGGGAAAGCACGGGGCGAGAGAAAGACCGGCGGGGGAGAGAAAGCACGGGGAGAGAGAGAGAAAGCACGGGGAGAGAGAGAGAGAGAAAGCACGGGGGAGACAGAGAGAGAAAGCACGGGGGGGAGAGAGAGAGAAAGCACGGGGGAGAGAAAGCACGGGGGAGCGAGAGAGAGAGAGAGAGAGAGAGAAAGCACGGGGAAGAGAGAGAGAAAGCACGGGGAAGAGAGAGAGAAAGCACGGGGAAGAGAGAGAGAGAGAAAGCACGGGGGAGAGAGAGAGAGAGAAAGCACGGGGGGGGAAGAGAGAGAAAGCACGGGGGGGGGAAGAGAGAGAAAGCACGGGGGGGGGTGGGGGAAGAGAGAGAAAGCACGGGGGGGGGGGGGAAAGAGAGAATGTAAGGGGGGGGAGAGAGAGAATGTACTGGGGGGAGAGAGAGAATGCGCGGGGGAGAGAGAGAAAGCACGGGAGAGAGAGAGAGGGAAAGCGCGGGGGAGAGAGAGAAAGCATGGGGGAGAGAAAGCATGGGGGAGAGAGAGAAAGCACAGGGGAGAGAGAGAAAGCACAGGGGAGAAAGAGGGAGCGAGAGAAAGCACGGGGGAGAAAGAGAGAGAGAAAGCATGGGATAGAGCGAAAGCACGGGGGAGAGAGAGAAAGCACAGGGGAGAAAGAGAAAGAGAGAGAGAGAGAAAGCACGGGGGAGAAAGAGAGAGAGAGAGAAAGCACGGGGGGGAGAGAGAGAATGCAAGGGGGGGAAGAGAGAGAGAATGCACGGGGGCGAGACAGAGAATGCACGGGGGAGAGAAAGCACAGGGGAGAGAGTGAGAGAGAAAGCACGGGAGAGAGAGAGAAAACACGGGGGGGAGAGAGAGAAAACACGGGGGGGAGAGAGAGAAAGCACGGGGGGGAAGAGAGAGAAAGCACGGGGGGAAGAGAGAGAATGCACAGGGGGGGAAGAGAGAGAATGCACGGGGGGGGGGGGGGGGGAAGAGAGAGAATGCACAGGGGAGAGAAAGCACAGGGGAGAGTGAGAGAGAAAGCACGGGAGAGAGAGAGAAATCACGGGGGAGAGAGAGAGGGAAAGCACAGGGTAGAGAGAGAGAGAGAGAGAGAAAGCATGGGGAGAGAGAGAGAAAGCACGGGGGAGACAGAAAGCACGGGAGAGAGAGAGAAAGCCCGGTGGAGAGAGAGAGAAAGCCCGGTGGAGAGAGAGAGAAAGCACGGGGAAGAGAGAGAAAGCGGGGGGGGCGGGAAGAGAGAAAGCGGGGGGGGAGGGGCTGGAAGAGAGAAAGCACAGGGGGGGGGGGGGGGGGGAAGAGAGAGAAAGCCCGGCGGGGGAGAGAGAGAAAGCCCGGCGGGGGAGAGAGAGAAAGCCCGGCGGGGGAGAGAGAGAAAGCCCGGCGGGGGAGAGAGAGAAAGCCCGGCGGGGGAGAGAGAGAAAGCCCGGCGGGGGAGAGAGAGAAAGCACGGGGAGAGAGAGAGAAAGCACGGGGAGAGAGAGAGAAATCACTGAGAGAGAGAGAGAAAGCACGGGGGAGACAGAGAAAGCACGGGGGAGACAAAGAGAGAAAGCACGGGGGAGACAGAGAGAGAAAGCACGGGGGAGAGAGAGAGAGAGAAAGCACGGGGGAGAGAGAGAGAGAGAGAGAAAGCACGGGGGAGCGAGAGAGAGAGAGAAAGCACGGGGGAGCGAGAGAGAGAGAGAGAAAGCACGGGGGAGCGAGAGAGAGAGAGAAAGCACGGGGGAGCGAGAGAGAGAGAGAAAGCACGGGGTAAAGAGAGAGAAAGCACGGGGGAGAGAGAGAGAAAGCACGGGGAAGAGAGAGAGAAAGCACGGGGAAGAGAGAGAAAGCACGGGGGAGAGAGAGAGAAAGCACAGGAGGGAGAGAAAGCACGTGAAAGAGAGAAAGCACGGGAAAGAAAGAAAGCATGGTGAAAGAGAGGAAGCACCGGGGAGAGAGAGAGAGACAGAGAGAGAGAAAGCACTGGGGAAAGGAAGAGAAAGCACGGGGGAGCGAGAGAAAGCACGGGGGAGCGAGAGAAAGCACGGGGGAGCGAGAAAAAGCACGGGGGAGCGAGAAAAAGCACGGGGGGGAGAGAGAGAAAACACGGGGGAGGGAGAGAGAAAGCACGGGGGGGGGAGAGAGAGAAAGCACGGGGGGGAGAGAGAGAGAGAGAAAGCAAGGGGGGGGGAAGAGAGAGAAAGCACGGGGGGGGAAGAGAGAGAAAGCACGGGGGGGGAAGAGAGAGAAAGCACGGGGGGGGGGGGGGGAAAGAGAGAATGTACTGGGGGGAGAGAGAGAATGTACTGGGGGAGAGAGAGAATGCGCGGGGGAGAGAGAGAAAGCACGGGAGAGAGAGAGAGGGAAAGCGCGGGGGAGAGAGAAAGCATGGGGGAGAGAAAGCATGGGGGAGAGAGAGAAAGCACAGGGGAGAGAGAGAAAGCACAGGGGAGAAAGAGGGAGCGAGAGAAAGCACGGGGGAGAAAGAGAGAGAGAAAGCATGGGATAGAGCGAAAGCACGGGGGAGAGAGAGAAAGCACAGGGGAGAAAGAGAAAGAGAGAGAGAGAGAGAAAGCACGGGGGAGAAAGAGAGAGAGAGAGAAAGCACGGGGGGGGAGAGAGAGAATGCAAGGGGGGGAAGAGAGAGAGAATGCACGGGGGCGAGACAGAGAATGCACGGGGGAGAGAAAGCACAGGGGAGAGAGTGAGCGAGAGAAAGCACGGGAGAGAGAGAGAAAACACGGGGGGAAAAAGAGAAAGCACGGGGGGGAAGAGAGAGAAAGCACGGGGGGAAGAGAGAGAATGCACAGGGGGGGAAGAGAGAGAATGCACGGGGGGGGGGGGGGGGAAGAGAGAGAATGCACAGGGGAGAGAAAGCACGGGAGAGAGAGAGAAATCACGGGGGAGAGAGAGAGGGAAAGCACAGGGTAGAGAGAGAGAGAGAGAGAGAAAGCATGGGGAGAGAGAGAGAAAGCACGGGGGAGAGAGAGAAAGCCCGGTGGAGAGAGAGAGAAAGCCCGGTGGAGAGAGAGAGAAAGCCCGGTGGAGAGAGAGAGAAAGCACGGGGGAGAGAGAGAAAGCGGGTGGGGCGGGAAGAGAGAAAGCGGGGGGGGGGGGCTGGAAGAGAGAAAGCACAGGGGGGGGGGGGGGGGAAGAGAGAGAAAGCCCGGCGGGGGAGAGAGAGAAAGCCCGGCGGGGGAGAGAGAGAAAGCCCGGCGGGGGAGAGAGAGAAAGCCCGGCGGGGGAGAGAGAGAAAGCCCGGCGGGGGAGAGAGAGAAAGCCCGGCGGGGGAGAGAGAGAAAGCCCGGCGGGGGAGAGAGAGAAAGCCCGGCGGGGGAGAGAGAGAAAGCCCGGCGGGGGAGAGAGAGAAAGCCCGGCGGGGGAGAGAGAGAAAGCCCGGCGGGACAGAGAGAGAAAGCACGGGGAGAGAGAGAGAAAGCACGGGGAGAGAGAGAGAAATCACTGAGAGAGAGAGAGAAAGCACGGGGGAGACAGAGAAAGCACGGGGGAGACAAAGAGAGAAAGCACGGGGGAGACAGAGAGAGAAAGCACGGGGGAGAGAGAGAGAGAGAAAGCACGGGGGAGAGAGAGAGAGAGAGAGAGAGAGAGAGAAAGCACGGGGGAGCGAGAGAGAGAGAGAAAGCACGGGGGAGCGAGAGAGAGAGAGAGAGAAAGCACGGGGGAGCGAGAGAGAGAGAGAAAGCACGGGGGAGCGAGAGAGAGAGAGAAAGCACGGGGTAAAGAGAGAGAAAGCACGGGGGAGAGAGAGAGAAAGCACGGGGAAGAGAGAGAGAAAGCACGGGGAAGAGAGAGAAAGCACGGGGAGAGAGAGAGAAAGCACAGGAGGGAGAGAAAGCACGTGAAAGAGAGAAAGCACGGGAAAGAAAGAAAGCATGGTGAAAGAGAGGAAGCACCGGGGAGAGAGAGAGAGACAGAGAGAGAGAAAGCACTGGGGAAAGGAAGAGAAAGCACGGGGGAGCGAGAGAAAGCACGGGGGAGCGAGAGAAAGCACGGGGGAGCGAGAGAAAGCACGGGGGAGCGAGAGAAAGCACGGGGGGAGAGAGAGAAAGCACGGGGG
>NW_027253892.1:0-11371 GCF_044704955.1 Pristiophorus japonicus | reverse complement strand
GCTACCATTTTGTTTGAGCTAAGTGCTGCTTCTCGGGGTCACTGCATTGAACTCTTCTGGCAACTTATTCCAAAGTTTTGCTCGTAGAGAGGGTTTCAGTTTCTTTTGTCCCATTCTTCCTTTGATCTCAAGCACATCCCATCTCCTCTCAATGATGTCTACCAGGGGCTCAATTTCTTCTGCTTGAAATCTCTTCCCCTTCCCCTTCCTCTCCCCTTCCCTTCCCCCTTCCCCCCCTCCTTCCCTTCCCCTTCTCCTCACCTTCCCCTTCCCCTTCCCTTCCCCTTCCACTCTCCTTCCCCTTCCCTTCCCTTCTCCTTGTCCTTCCCCTTCCCTTCCCCTTCCCTTCTCTCCTTCCCCTTCTCCTTCTCCTTCCCTTCCCCTTCTCCTTCCCCCTCCCCTTCCCCTTCTCCTTCCCCTTCCCCTTCTCCTTCCCCTTCCCCTTCTCCTTCCCCTTCCCCTTCCACTTCTCCTTCTCCTTCTCCTTCCCCTTCCCCTTCCCCTTCCCCTTCTCCTTCTCCTTCCCCTTCTCCTTCCCCTTCCACTTCCCCTTCCCCTTCCACTTCTCCTTCTCCTTCCCCTTCCCCTTCCCCCTCCCCTTCTCCTTCTCCTTCCCCTTCCACTTCTCCTTCTCCTTCCCCTTCCCCTTCTCCTTCCCCTTCCCCTTCCACTTCTCCTTCTCCTTCTCCTTCCCCTTCCCCTTCTCCTTCCCCCTCCCCTTCTCCTTCTCCTTCCCCTTCCACTTCTCCTTCTCCTTCCCCTTCCCCTTCTCCTTCTCCTTCCCTTTCCCCTTCTCCTTCCCTTTCCCCTTCTCCTTCCCTTTCCCCTTGTCCTTCTCCTTCCCCTTCCCTCGGATACATCTTTTGCAGCTAAAATGTAAATGTCCAGATGCAGCTCCAATCCCAATGTGTTCTCACAAGCTGCTGATCCAAACCAGGAAGTTCTCTGTTGATGCGTGGAAAATGTTTGGGGTTTTTTCGGCGCATGCTCACTGACTTTTCAGCGCACACTTGAAGCTCCACCCCCCAGATTTAACTTCAGGTACCGCAGCGCCAAAATTAAATTTTACTTTGGCGAAAATTGTATTTTTTTTAGGTGCAAACAGGCACAAAAAATTCGGCCATACATCCTCCTGGTTGCCAAAAATCAGCAAGGGGGAAAATAGAGCACTATGCCCCCTGGTTCTAGACTCTCCAGCCAGGGGGAAACAACCTCTCAGCATCTACCCTGTTAATCCCCTTCAGAATCGTGCATGTTTCAATGAGATCACCTCTCATTCTTCTAAACTCCAGAGCGTATGGGCCCATTTTACACAGTCTCTCATCATACGACAGCCATCTCATCCCAGGAATCAATCTGGTGAACTTCCGTTGTACCACCTCCAAGGCAAGTATAGTGTACCTGCCCTGGGAGTGTTTGATGGAGCAGTGTAGAGACAGCTTAATTCTGTACGTCAACAGTGCTGTACCTGCCCTAAGAGTGTTTGATGGGACAGTGCAGAGGGAGCTTTAAGCTGTATCTAACCCGTGCTGTACCTGTCCTTCGAGTGTCTGATGGGGCCAGTGTAGAGGGAGCTTTATTCTGTATCGAACACGTGTTGTACCTGCCCTGGGAGTGTTTGACGGGACTGTGTCGAAGGATTTTTATATTGCCTCTCCCCCATACTATACCTGACCTGGGAGCTAAAAAGTAAACTAACTTTGATTCTCCAGTGCTGATGTCGTTTAACATATTAGCATTAAAAAAAATCACTAAAACAAATCGATGCCATCATTGTGGGAGAACCAAGGGAGACCCAAACAGGCAGCGGTACAGAAGGTATAACTCAGCACACTGTTTCCCAATTTCAAGAACATATTAATAGCAGACGATTAATTACAAATAAGGCTATTTTCCCCCTGAATCCCCAGCCAGATTAATATCAGTGGAATGTTACACATGAACAGACGCAATTAATAAAACAGACACACACTTTAGCACAGAAAAGCTCAGTTGGTCGTTTATAATTTTGTCGGTAATATTTATTTTGTTCAAAGCTTGTGGAGGATTTTTCAGAATGTGCCTGAAACGTAAACCAAAGATTTTATTTTTATAACACACTCAATTTTTAAAATATGTTTGGACATGTAAAAATAAACGGCGGTCCAGCGACAAAAAAGTGGATTGTAGATCGTTGAGTTCCTCGAAGATTAGTCTGTGAAGGACTTCACACTGTGGGGAAAGTTGAAAGGTCGAGTCAGGGCTCATCAGAATTCTGACAAGGCCGTACACTGGAGACGGGGCTCCAAGGTCACTTGAGGTCATCTGCTGCTAAAGGAGCGCATCTGGCTCTCATGGCAGCAATTCAGCAGCATTGAATGACATAAGAATATAAGAACATAAGAAATAGGAGCAGTAGTGAGTCCTATGGCCTCTTCGAGCCTGCTCCGCCATTTAATAAGATCAGGGCTGATCTTCGACCTCAACTCCACTTTCCCGCCCGATCTCCATATCCCTTGTTTCCCCTAGACTCCAAAAATCTGTCTACTCAGTCTTGAATATATTCAGAGACTCAGCATCCACAGCACTCTGGGGCAGAGAATTCCAAAGATTCACAACCCTCTGAGTGAAGAAATTCCGCCTCATCTCTGCTTTAAATGACCGACCCCTTATCCTGAGACTGTGCTCCCTAGCCACTCTAGCCAGGGGGAAAGAACCTCTCAGCCCCTACCCTGTCAATCCCCCTTCAGAACCTTGCCTGTTTCAATGAGATCATCGGAATTCAATAAGGAATATGGGCAGCCCATCATATTCTCGAGCAAACTTACATTTGAGGAGAATTATTTTTCTGACGCGCGCTGTCAACATGGTGTAGTCCGAATGTGAAGGTAACTGCTGGATTATGAAATGCTACATAGAAACATAGAAACATAGAAAATTGGTGCAGGAGTAGGCCATTCAGCCCTTCTAGCCTGCACCGCCATTCAATGAGTTCATGGCTGAACATGAAACTTCAGTACCCACTTCCTGCTTTCACGTCATACCCCTTGATCCCCCGAGTAGTAAGGACTTCATCTAACTCCCTTTTGAATATATTTAGTGAATTGGCCTCAACTACTTCCTGTGGTAGAGAATTCCACAGGTTCACCACTCTCTGGGTGAAGAAGTTTCTCCTTATCTCGGTCCTAAATGGCTTACCCCTTATCCTTAGACTGTGACCCCTGGTTCTGGACTTCCCCAACATTGGGAACATTCTTCCTGCATCCAACCTGTCCAAACCCGTCAGAATTTTAAACGTTTCTATGAGGTCCCCTCTCACTCTTCTGAACTCCAGTGAATACAAGCCCAGTTGATCCAGTCTTTCTTGATAGGTCAGTCCCACCATCCCGGGAATCAGTCTGGTGAATCTTCGCTGCACTCCCTCAATAGCAAGAATGTCCTTCCTCAAGTTAGGAGACCAAAACTGTACACAATACTCCAGGTGTGGCCTCACCAAGGCCCTGTACAACTGTAGCAACACCTCCCTGCCCCTGTACTCAAATCCCCTCGCTATGAAGGCCAACATGCCATTTGCTTTCTTAACCGCCTGCTGTACCTGCATGCCAACCTTCAATGACTGATGTACCATGACACCCAGGTCTCGTTGCACCTTCCCTTTTCCTAATCTGTCACCATTCAGATAATAGTCTGTCTCTCTGTTTTTACCACCAAAGTGGATAACCTCACATTTATCCACATTATACTTCATCTGCCACGCATTTGCCCACTCACCTAACCTATCCAAGTCACTCTGTAGCCTCATAGCATCCTCCTCGCAGCTCACACTGCCACCCAACTTAGTGTCATCCGCAAATTTGGAGATACTACATTTAATACCCTCATCTAAATCATTAATGTACAATGTAAACAGCTGGGGCCCCAGCACAGAACCCTGCGGTACCCCACTAGTCACTGCCTGCCATTCCGAAAAGTACCATTTACTCCTACTCTTTGCTTCCTGTCTGACAACCAGTTCTCAATCCATGTCAGCACATTACCCCCAATCCCATGTGCTTTAACTTTGCACATTAATCTCCTGTGTGGGACCTTGTCGAAAGCCTTCTGAAAGTCCAAATATACCACATCAACTGGTACTCTTTTGTCCACTTTATTGGAAACATCCTCAAAAAATGGTATGTTCTGGGCTCTCCCTCCAGTGCAGTACTGAGGGAGCGCTGCACTGTCGGAGGTGCCGTCTTCCAGATGAGGCGTTAAACTGAAGCCCCATCATACTCTCGGCTGGATGTGAAAGGTTTCATGGTGGCCGAAGAAGAGCAGGGGAGCACACTGGTGTCCTGACCAGCGTAGCCCTCTAAATCAACACTTCCAAAGGGGGATGAACTTATCATTCATCTCATCTGGAGCATGGTGTGTCAGCCGTGGCTCAGTTGTGCACTTGCTTCTGATTCAGGACGTCATAAGAACATAAGTAATAGGAGCAGGAGTAGGCCATTTGGCCCCTCGAGCCTGCTCCGCCATTCAATAAGATCATGGCTGATCTGATCATGGACTCAGCTCCACTTCCCTGCCCGTTCCCCATAACCCTTGACTCCTTTATTGCACAAATATTTGTCTATCTCTGCCTTAAATATATGCAAGGACCCAGCCTCCACAGCTCTCTGGGGCAGAGAATTCCACAGATTTACAACCCTCTGAGAGAAGAAATTCCTCCACATCTCAGTTTTAAATGGGTGGCCCCTTATTCTGAGACTATGCCCCCTCGTTTTAGTTTCTCCTGTGAGTGGAAATATCTTCTCTGCATTTACCTTGTCGAGACCCCTCATATGTTTCAATAAGATCACCTTTCATTCTTCTGAATTCTAATTCCAAAACTGTACGCAGTACTCTAGGTGTGGCCTCACCAATACCCTGCACAGTTGTCGAAGGACTTCTCTGCTTTTATACTCTATCCCCCTCGCAATAAAGACCAACATTCCATTTGCCTTCCTGATTACTTGCTGTACCAGCACACTAACTTTTTGTGTTTCATGCACAAAGACCCCCAGGTCCCTCTGTACTGCAGTATTTTGTTATTTTTCTCCATGGGCTTAAGTCCCAGTCCAGAGACTTGAGCACAGAATCTAGGCTGACACTCCATGGGGGTAGTGAGGGAGTGCTGGAGTTTCAGATGAGATGTTAAACCGAGGCCTCGTCTGCCCTCTCACAGGCAGGCATGAAAGATCCCATGGCCCTATTTTGAAGAGCGGGGGGAGTGCTCCCCCTTGGATGTCCTGGCCAATAGTTATCCCTCAACAAAAATCACTAAAATAGATTATCCTGTCTTTGCTGTTTGTGGGAGCTTGCTGTGTACAAATAGGCTGTCACTTTTCCTATATTACATATGTCTACATTTCAGAAGTACTTAATTGGCTGCAAAGTGGTTTGGGACATCATGAAAGTCACTGTATAAATCCAAGTCTTTTTTAAAAATTCGTTCATAGCATGTGTGCGTGGCTGGCAAGGCCGGCATTTATTGCCCATCCCTAGTTGCCCCTTGAGAAGGTGGTGGTGAGCCACCTTCTTGAACCGCTGCAGTCCGTGTGGTGAAGGTGCTCCCACAGTGCTGTTAGGGAGGGAGTTCCAGGATTTTGATCCAGCGACGATGAAGGAACGGCTGATATAGTTCCAAGTCAGGATGGTGTGTGACTTGGAGGGGAACTTGGAGGTGATGGTGTTCCCATGCGCCTGCTGCCCTTGTTCTTCTAGGGGGTAGAGGTGACGGGTTTGGGAGGGGCTGGCGAAGAAACCTTGGCCAGCTCTTTGGATGCACCTCCCAAACCACAACCTCTACAACCTGCCTTTCTTTCTTTGATGTGTGCAAATTGGGCCACACGACTCCGGCACTTCAAAAATAATTAATTGACGGAGAAACACTTTGCGATGTCCTGAGGATTGCGATAAGATGCTACATAGCTAGTTGCTTGTTCTATCCTGACTCTTGCACAGTTGAACGGTTCAAGTTGTTATTTTGGAATCGGTTTGGTAGAATGGATGGGAACGGGTCCCAGGTACATTGCAGGTGCAGCGTCGCGGATCCGGAGTTCCGGAATCCGGAATATTCCAGAATCCGGACTCCGTACCGATCGGTGCCAGGGTCGTCGGGAATCCGTAAAATGTTTCGGAATCCGGGCCCAACGACTCTACCGACCTCGGGGCCTCCTCGCCAGCCCGCCCGTCCGACAACACCCTCCTCGGCAGGGCCGGACGGCCCGAACAGCTCTACGACGGGAATCCCCTCTCCCTCCTCCTCGCAACCCTTTCTGACGTTCCTAAATTCGGAAATACCCGAACCTAGGCTCGAGTGCTTCCAGATTCGTGACGTCAGAAAACAAATCGGAAATCCGGAAAAGCCCGTAATCCGCAACGGCCTTGGTCCCGAGGATTCCGGATTTTAGGCGCGGTACCCATGCTACGAAAGTGCAATAATGTGCAAGAATTGAGCATAATCCTGAATTTTCTGCAGTGTTCTGTCTCTGCTTATGCTTCGAGGATGAGTAAAGACCACCGGGCCCATATGTGCTCCATGTCCCTGCCTTGGCTAACTTTGGTTCCATCTACCAGACCTCCCTCCTCCCAAGTCTTCTGGTGCAGGCCAACAGAACAAGACAGAGCTGCAGCCAATTCAGGCGTCTTCAGTCAAAGATTCCTCTCTTCCTCGTCATGTGAGATCAGGCACATCCCGGAAGGCTCCTGTCTCATTAATTGTTACTCATAATGATTAACTCTTCCTTTCCACACACTTTGATCAGCTTTTTTTTCCAGAAGTCCATCTATCACCCCTTGTAGGAGCGTAAAAGAAAATCAATCTTCACTTACATCCTCTGGAGTCCCCAGCTACTAATATGTACTCTGATGTCCCATTGCCAAAGAACAACCTGTAAAAATGTACTGACTCATTCAGATATGTAATCAATGCTCCTCCACGCGTTTAGCTCCCATAAGTTTCAGAATGCCATTCTGTACACCTCTTCCTGCTGTGCTGTCAGCCGTGGCTCAGTAGGCAGCATACTTGCCTCTGAGCCAGAAGGTTGTGGGTTCAAGTCCCACTCCAGGGACTTGAGCACAAGAAATCTAGGCTGACACTCCCAGTGCAGTGCTGAGGGAGTGCTGCACTGTTGGAGGTGCCGTCTCTCTGATGAGACGTTAAACTGAGGCCCTGTCTGCTCTCTCAGGTGGATGTAAAAGATCCCTTGGTACTATTCCGAAGATCCCTTGGCACTATTCCGAAGAAGAGCAGGGGAGTTATTATAAACAGCTTATCTGGTCATTATCACTTTGCTGTTTGTGGGAGCTTGCTGTGCGCAAATTGGCTGCTGCTTTTCCCACATTCCAACTGTGACCATGCTCCAAAAGTACTTCATTAGCTGTAAAGTCTTTCATTTCTCTCTACATGTTCATTGTGCTAAAACGAAAGTTCATCTTGCTATGCCCGACTCCAACTCATTCGTTCCCTAAAGCTCAGAACTGCGGGGCTTCATATCTTCCTCAGACCTCCGTGCTTCCTTCAGGCCTTCAAACCCCAAGCTTGCCATCACCTAGCGAGTGCTTTCAGATTGACCGCAACTTCTCTTACCAAAGTGAGCCTCGGTGGGGTCCTGTGCTATTGGCCTTGACTTTTCACTATAGTTTTCAGACTATATAGGAATGGCTATATATATATATATGGTCACTAATCAATCCAATAAAGAATTCAGGAGCACCTTCTTTACCCAGAGAGAGCTGTTAATGTGGAGCTCGCTACCACAGGGAGTGGTTGAGGTGAACAGAATAGATGCATTTAAGGAGGAGCCAGATAAGTACATGGAGCACTGGAGCACTGCGTGCAGTTCTGGTCACCACATTACAGGAAAGATGTGATGGCACTAGAGAGGGTACAGATGAGATTTATGTGTATGTTGCCTGGACTGGAGAGTTTTGGCTATGGGGAAGGATTGGATAGGCTGGAGTTGTTTTCTTTGGAACAGAGGAGGCTGAGGGGAGACCTTATTGGGGCCTAGATAGAGTGAATAGGAAGGACCTATTTCCCTTAGCAGAGGGGTTAACAACCAGGATGCATAGAGTTAAAGTAATTGGTAGGAGGTTTTGAGGGGATTTGAGGGGAAATTCTTTCACCCAGAGGGTGGTGGGGGTCTGGAATTCACTGCCTGAAAGGGTGGTGGAGGCAGAAACCCTCACCTCATTTAAAAATTACTTGGATGTGCACCTGAAGTGCCATAACCTGCAGGGCTATGGACCAAGAGCTGGAAAGTGGGATTAGGCTGGGTAGCTCTTTGTTGGCCGGCGTGGACACGATGCTGTAAATTTCTATGAGTCGATTCTATGAGGGAGCAAGGAATAGAAGAATATGTTAATAGACTGAGATAAAGTAAAGGTGGGTGTGGGCTTATGTGGAGCATAAACGCCAGTATGGACCAACTGGCCTACTTCTATGCTGTAAATTCAATGAAATTCTATACATAGAGATGCCATTGATTTCAAATAAGCAAGACAGAAAGAACTTCAATGCACCAACCTCATTCTGTTTGGTCCCAGTTTATGATATTTCAATACGTTTTGTAGAATTTTTCCACGAACAATGAGGCCATTCAGTCCATTGCACTTGTGCCAGATCTCCGAAGGAGCTGTCCACTTAGTCCTTTGTCGCTGCCCGGAAGAATGAGCATTTTATTGGGTCGCTACTGAACATGAAAGAGGACATCCACAAGGAATCAGTGCTGCAGAAAAAAGAAAGACCTGCATTTATATAGCACCATTCATGTCTACCGGACGTCTCAAAGCGTTTTACAGTCAATGAAGCACTTTTGGAGTGTAGTCACTGTTGCAATGTGGGAAACGTGGCAGCCAATTTGCGCACAGCAAGCTCCCACAAACAGCAATGTGAGAATGACCAGATCATCTGTTTATTGTTTATATTGATTCAGGAATAAATATTGGCCCCAGGGCACCAGGGAGAACTCCCCTGCTCTTCTTCGAAATAGTGCCATGGGATCTTTTACGTTCACCTGAGAGGGCAGACAGGGCCTCGGTTTAACGTCTCATCCGAAAGACGGCACCTCTGACAACACGGCACAGCACTGGACTGGATTGTCAGCCTAGCTTTATGTGTTCAAAGTACCTGGAGTGGGACTTGAACCCACAACCTTCTGACCCAGAAGCGAATGTGCGACCCACATGAGCGGAGGAGGGAACACAATTGGGGCAGGACTCTCTGTAAAAAGCAATAATGAAAAAGCAGAGTCACTTAGCACGGATTTTGGGGTGTATTCTCCTTCATTCCCAAATGTTTGTGGAGAAATTGAAGAGTGTGAAAGCACACTTCCCTTTAAGTAGAGCAGAAAGTTGCCCTCTGTTGTTGCTGAGTGGTTTCTGTTTCTGATTATCAGGAGTTGACGCATCAGTTGAGACACGGAACAAGGATCCAGCAATTTGTAGAAATACTGATTAAATGGAACATCTTTTTTTGACAAAGTTCTATTATTGGCCAACACAAACATGGGTTTAAGCAGCACCTTTTTTAATGCAGGTGCTTCACAGAGCCGTGATGAAAAACAGACACCTCGAGCTAAAGAAGGAGTATTTGGAGGAGGCATCTAAAGCTTAGTCAAAGAGGTTTTAAAGAGGGAGATGGGGAGGTAAAGGGTTTAGGGGTTAGAGTACATGGCCTCAGTGGCTGAAGGCAGGCCGCCAAAGCACTTTGGCATCCATGAGAGGAACAGAGAGCTTGGAGTCAGGTGGTGTCGGCCTGGAGAAGGTCATGGCAGAGGCCGTAAAGTTATTTTGAAAATGAAGATGAGAATTTTTAATGAGGAACATAGGAACAGGAGTAGGCCATTCAGCCCCTCGAGCCTGTTCCACCATTCAATGAGATCACGGCTGATCTGTGACCTAACTCCATATATCCGCCTTTCGCCCATATTTTTTTTTATTCGTTCATGGGATGTGGGTGTTGCTGGCAAGGCCGGCATTTATTGCCCATCCCGAATTGTCCTTGAGAAGGTGGGGGTGGGTCACCTTCGTGAACCGCTGCAGTCCGTGTGGTGAAGGTGCTCCCACAGTGCTGCTAGGGAGGGAGTTCCAGGATTTTGACCCAGCGACGATGAAGTAACGGCCGATATATTTCCAAGTCGGGATGGTGTGTGACTTGGAGGGGAACGTGGAGGTGGTGGTGTTCCTATGTGCCTGCTGCCCTTGTCCTTCTAGGGGGTAGAGATCGCGGGTTTGGGAGGTGCTGCCGAAGAAGCCTTGGCGAGTTGCGGCAGTGCATCTTGGAGAGGGTGCACACTGCAGCCACGGTGCGCCGGTGGTGGAGGGAATGAATGTTGAAGGTGGTGGATGGGGTGACAATCAAGTGGGCTGCTTTGTCCTGGATGGTGTCGAGCTTCATGAGTGTTGTTGGAGCTGCACTCATCCAGGCAAGTGGAGAGTATTCCATCACACTCATGACTTGTGCCGTGTCGATGCTGGAAAGGCCTTGGGGAGTCAGGAGGTGAGACACTCATCGCAGAATACCAAGTTTTTGACATGCTCTTGTAGCCACAGTATTTATATGACTGGTCGAATTAAGTTTCTATGGACTGGACTTTCAGCTCCTGGGCGCCTCTGTTTTCACCCCGGAGGAGCGGCAATGGTGGTAGTGGAAGTAGGGGGTCTTTGTGATGGAGAGGATAAGGGCTTGTAAACTCATCTCCGGGTTGAACATGATACCAAGGTTGCCAACAATCCGGTTCAGCCTGAGACAGTGGCTGGGGAGCGGAATGGAATCAGTGGTGAGGAGCGGAGTTTGTGGCGGGGGCCGAAGACAATGTTTCACTGGAGGAAATTGCAGTTCATCTAAGACTGAATGTCGCACAAGCAGCCGGACAACATAGAGGGAGAGGAGGGGTTGAGAGAGGCGGTGGTGAGGTAGGGCTGGGTGTTGTCAGTGTACGTGTGGAAGGTGGTTGCATGGTTGCAGATGATGTCGCCAAGGGGCAGCATGCAGATGAGGAAGAGGTGGGGGGGCCCGGGATAGCTCCTTGAGGCCACCCAGAGGCAACGGTCTGAGGGCCATAAGAGAAGCCTTTGCTAGAGACACTCTGACTATGATTGTGTAGGGAAGAGAGGAACCAAGTGAGGACAGGCCTCCTGAGCTAGACTATGCACAAGGGCATTGGAGCAGGAAGCTGTGGTTGAGAAAAACTTGCATCGCGTCATTCACAACAACAGCCAATGAAATACTTTGTGAAATGTAGCTACTGTTGTAATGTGGCAAATGCAGCAGCCAATTTGCGCACAGCAAGCTCCCACAAACAGCAATGTGATAATGGCCAGATAATCTGTTTTAGTGATGTTGATTCAGGGATAAATATTTGAC
>NW_027253891.1:0-11373 GCF_044704955.1 Pristiophorus japonicus | reverse complement strand
GGGGAGAGAGAGAGACTGGGACGGGAGAGAGACTGGGGAGAGAGAGAGAGAGATAGACTGGAGAGAGAGAGAGAGAGATAGACTGGGGGAGAGAGAGAGATAGACTGGGCAGAGAGAGAGACTGGGGGAGAGAGAGAGAGAGACTGGGGAGAGAGAGAGATAGACTGGAGAGAGAGAGAGATAGACTGGGCAGAGAGAGAGACTGGGGAGAGAGAGAGAGAGACTGGGGGGAGCGAGAGAGAGAGAGAGAGACTGGGGAGAGACAGAGAGAGAGAGAGACAGGGAGAGATAGAGAGAGACTGAGAAGAGGGAGAGAGAGAGACACAGGGAGAGATAGAGAGAGACTGAGAAGAGAGAGAGACTGACTGGGGAGAGAGAGAGACTGACTAGGGAGAGAGAGACTGGGGAGAGAGAGAGAGACAGACTGGAGAGTGAGCGAGAGAGAGAGAGAGAGAGATAGACTAGGGAGAGAGAGAGAGACTGAGAAGAGAGAGAGACTGACTGGGGAGAGAGAGAGACCGAGGAGAGAGAGAGACTGGGGAGAGAGAGAGAGACTGAGAAGAGAGAGAGACTGACTGGGGAGGGAGAGACAGACTGGAGAGTGAGCGAGAAAGAGAGAGAGAGAGAGATAGACTGGGGAGAGAGAGAGATAGACTGGGGAGAGAGAGAGATAGACTGGGGAGAGAGAGAGAGATAGACTGGGGAGAGAGAGAGACTGGGGAAAGAGAGAGACTGGGGAGGGAGAGAGACTGGGGAGAGAGAGAGACTGGGGAGAGAGAGAGAGACTGGGGAGAGAGAGAGAGAGATAGACTGGGGAGAGAGAGAGACTGGGGAGGGAGAGAGACTGGGGAGGGAGAGAGACTGGGGAGGGAGAGAGACTGGGGAGGGAGAGAGAGAGACTGGGGAGAGAGAGAGACTGGGGAGAGAGAGAGAGAGATAGACTGGGGAGAGAGAGAGAGAGACTGGGGAGGGAGAGAGACTGGGGAGGGAGAGAGAGAGACTGGGGAGAGAGAGAGAGAGACTGGGGAGAGAGAGAGTGAGCGACTGGGGAGAGAGAGAGAGAGACTGGGGAGAGAGAGAGAGAGCGACTGGGGAGAGAGAGAGATAGACTGGGGAGAGAGAGAGAGAGCGACTGGAGAGAGAGAGAGATAGACTGGGAGAGAGAGAGATAGACTGGGGAGAGAGAGAGAGAGCGACTGGGGAGAGAGAGAGAGAGAGCGACTGGGGAGAGAGAGAGAGAGCGACTGGGGAGAGAGAGAGAGATAGACTGGGGAGAGAGAGAGATAGACTGGGGAAAGAGAGAGAGCGACTGCGGAGAGAGAGAGAGACTGGGGAGAGAGAGAGATAGACTGGGGAGAGAGATAGACTGGGGAGGGAGAGAGACTGGGGAGAGAGAGAGACTGGGGAGAGAGAGAGACTGGGGAGAGAGAGAGACTGGGGAGAGAGATAGACTGGGGAGGGAGAGGGACTGGGGAGGGAGAGAGACTGGGGAGAGAGAGAGACTGGGGAGGGAGAGAGACTGGGGGAGAGAGAGACTGGGGAGAGAGAGAGACTGGGGAGAGAGAGAGACTGGGGAGGGAGAGAGACTGGGGAGAGAGAGAGACTGGGGAGAGAGAGAGAGAGAGAGACTGGGGAGAGAGAGAGTCTGGGGAGAGAGAGAGACTGGGGAGAGAGATAGACTGGGGAGGGAGAGAGACTGGGGAGAGAGAGAGACTGGGGAGAGAGAGAGACTGGGGAGAGAGAGAGACTGGGGAGGGAGAGAGACTGGGGAGAGAGAGAGACTGGGGAGAGAGAGAGAGAGAGAGACTGGGGAGAGAGAGAGTCTGGGGAGAGAGAGAGACTGGGGAGAGAGATAGACTGGGGAGGGAGAGAGACTGGGGAGAGAGAGAGACTGGGGAGAGAGAGAGACTGGGGAGAGAGAGAGACTGGGGAGAGAGAGAGATAGACTGGGGAGCCAGAGAGACTGGGGAGGGAGAGAGACTGGGGAGAGAGAGAGACTGGGGAGAGAGAGAGAGAGAGAGACTGGGGAGAGAGAGAGACTGGGGAGGGAGAGAGACTGGGAGAGAGAGAGACTGGGGAGGGAGAGAGACTGGGGGAGAGAGAGAGAGAGAGAGACTGGGGAGAGAGAGAGAGAGAGAGACTGGGGAGAGAGAGAGACTGGGGAGGGAGAGAGACTGGGGAGAGAGAGAGACTGGGGAGAGAGAGAGAGAGAGAGACTGGGGAGAGAGAGAGACTGGGGAGGGAGAGAGACTGGGGAGAGAGAGAGACTGGGGAGGGAGAGAGACTGGGGGGAGAGAGAGAGAGAGAGAGACTGGGGAGAGAGAGAGAGAGAGACTGGGGAGAGAGAGAGACTGGGAGAGAGAGACTGGGGAGGGAGAGAGAAACAGTGCGAGAGGGAGAGACTGGGGAGAGAGAGAGAAAGAGAGAGCGACTGGGGTAGAGAGAGAAACAGTAAGAGAGCGAGAGAGACTGTGAGAAGAGACACAGACTGGGGAAAAGAGAGAGAGAGAGAGACAGAGAGCAACTAGGGAGAGAGAGACTGGGGAGAGAGAGACTGGGGAGAGAGAGAGAGAGACAGAGAGAGATAGAGAGAGACTGAGAAGCGAGAGAGACTGACTGGGGAGAGAGAGTGAAAGAGACTGAGGAGAGAGAGAGAGATTGGGGAGAGAGAGAGAGACAGATTGGAGAGTGAGAGAGAGAGAGAGAGAGATAGACTGGGGAGAGAGATAGACTGGGGCGGGAGAGAGACTGGGGAGAGAGAGAGAGAGAGAGACAGAGAGAGATAGAGAGAGACTGAGAAGCGAGAGAGACTGACTGGGGAGAGAGAGTGAAAGAGACTGAGGAGAGAGAGAGAGATTGGGAGAGAGAGAGAGACAGATTGGAGAGTGAGAGAGAGAGAGAGAGAGATAGACTGGGGAGAGAGATAGACTGGGGCGGGAGAGAGATTGGGGAGAGAGAGAGAGAGAGAGACAGAGAGAGATAGAGAGAGACTGAGAAGCGAGAGAGACTGACTGGGGAGAGAGAGTGAAAGAGACTGAGGAGAGAGAGAGAGATTGGGGAGAGAGAGAGAGACAGATTGGAGAGTGAGAGAGAGAGAGAGAGAGATAGACTGGGGAGAGAGATAGACTGGGGCGGGAGAGAGACTGGGGAGAGAGAGAGAGAGAGAGAGAGAGACAGAGAGAGATAGAGAGAGACTGAGAAGCGAGAGAGACTGACTGGGGAGAGAGAGTGAAAGAGACTGAGGAGAGAGAGAGAGATTGGGGAGAGAGAGAGAGACAGATTGGAGAGTGAGAGAGAGAGAGAGAGAGATAGACTGGGGAGAGAGATAGACTGGGACGGGAGAGAGAGACTGGGGAGAGAGAGAGAGATAGACTGGAGAGAGAGAGAGACTGGGGAGAGAGAGACTGGGGAGGGAGAGAGACTGGGGAGAGAGAGAGATAGACTGGAGAGAGAGAGAGACTGGGGAGAGAGAGAGACTGGGGGAGAGAGAGAGATAGACTGGAGAGAGAGAGAGACTGGGGAGAGAGAGAGACTGGGGAGAGAGAGTGAGATAGACTGGGGGAAAGAGAGAGACTGGGGGAGAGAGAGAGAGAGACTGGGGAGAGAGAGAGAGAGAGATAGACTGGAGAGAGAGAGAGATAGACTGGGCAGAGAGAGAGACTGGGGGAGAGAGAGAGAGAGATAGACTGGAGAGAGAGAGAGAGAGAGACTGGGCAGAGAGAGAGACTGGGGGAGAGAGAGCGACTGGGGAGAGAGAGAGAGAGAGATAGACTGGAGAGAGAGAGAGATAGACTGGGGAGAGAGAGAGATAGACTGGGGAGAGAGAGAGATAGACTGGGCAGAGAGAGAGACTGGGGGAGAGAGAGAGAGAGACTGGGGAGAGAGAGAGAGAGATAGACTGGAGAGAGAGAGATAGACTGGGCAGAGAGAGAGACTGGGGGAGAGAGAGAGATAGACTGGAGAGAGAGAGAGAGACTGGGGAGAGAGAGAGAGAGAGATAGACTGGGGAGAGAGAGAGACTGGGACGGGAGAGAGACTGGGGAGAGAGAGAGAGAGATAGACTGGAGAGAGAGAGAGAGAGATAGACTGGGGAGAGAGAGAGATAGACTGGGCAGAGAGAGAGACTGGGGGAGAGAGAGAGAGAGACTGGGGAGAGAGAGAGATAGACTGGAGAGAGAGAGAGATAGACTGGGCAGAGAGAGAGACTGGGGGAAGAGAGAGAGATAGACTGGAGAGAGAGAGAGAGAGACTGGGGAGAGAGAGAGAGAGAGATAGACTGGGGAGAGAGAGAGAGAGATAGACTGGGGAGAGATAGAGAGAGAGATAGACTGGGGAGAGAGAGAGACTGGGACGGGAGAGAGAGACTGGGGAGAGAGAGAGACCGGGGAGAGAGAGAGACTGGGGAGAGAGAGAGACTGGAGAGAGAGAGAGAGAGACTGGGGAGAGAGAGAGACTGGGGAGAGAGAGAGAGAGATAGACTGGGGAGAGAGAGAGAGACTGGGGAGAGAGAGAGAGACTGGGGAGAGAGAGAGACCGGGGAGAGAGAGAGACTGGGGAGAGAGAGAGACTGGAGAGAGAGAGAGAGAGACTGGGGAGAGAGAGAGACTGGGGAGAGAGAGAGAGAGATAGACTGGGGAGAGAGAGAGAGACTGGGGAGAGAGAGAGAGACTGGGGAGAGAGAGAGACTGGGGAGAGAGAGAGACTGGGGAGAGAGAGAGAGATAGACTGGGGAGAGAGAGAGAGACTGGGGAGAGAGAGAGACTGGGGAGAGAGAGAGACTGGGGAGAGAGAGAGACTGGGACGGGAGAGAGAGAGACTGGGGAGAGAGAGAGAGATAGACTGGGGAGAGAGAGAGACTGGGACGGGAGAGAGAGAGACTGGGGAGAGAGAGAGACTGGGGAGAGAGAGAGACTGGGACGGGAGAGAGAGAGACTGGGGAGAGAGAGAGACTGGGGAGAGAGATAGACTGGGGAGAGAGAGAGAGATAGACTGGGGAGAGAGAGAGACAGAGATAGACTGGGGAGAGAGAGAGAGAGAGAAACACTGGGGAGAGAGAGAGAGAAACACTGGGACGGGAGAGAGAGAGACTGTGACGGGAGAGAGACTGGGGAGAGAGAGAGACTGGGGAGAGAGAGAGACTGGGGAGAGAGAGAGACTGGGGAGAGAGAGAGAGATAGACTGGGGAGAGAGAGAGATAGACTGGGGAGAGAGAGAGACAGAGATAGACTGGGGAGAGAGAGAGAGAGAGAAACACTGGGGAGAGAGAGAGAGAAACACTGGGGAGAGAGAGAGACTGGGATGGGAGAGAGACTGGGGAGAAAGAGAGACTGGGGAGAGAGAGAGAGATAGACTGGGGAGAGAGAGAGAGATAGACTGGGGAGAGGGAGAGATAGACTGGGCAGAGAGAGAGACTGGGGGAGAGAGAGAGAGAGACTGGGGAGAGAGAGAGATAGACTGGAGAGAGAGAGAGATAGACTGGGCAGAGAGAGAGACTGGGGGAAGAGAGAGAGATAGACTGGAGAGAGAGAGAGAGAGAGACTGGGGAGAGAGAGAGAGAGAGAGATAGACTGGGGAGAGAGAGAGAGAGATAGACTGGGGAGAGATAGAGAGAGAGATAGACTGGGGAGAGAGAGAGACTGGGACGGGAGAGAGAGACTGGGGAGAGAGAGAGACTGGGGAGAGAGAGAGACTGGGGAGAGAGAGAGAGAGAGACTGGGGAGAGAGAGAGACTGGGGAGAGAGAGAGAGATAGACTGGGGAGAGAGAGAGAGACTGGGGAGAGAGAGAGAGACTGGGGAGAGAGAGAGACTGGGGAGAGAGAGAGACTGGGGAGAGAGAGAGAGATAGACTGGGGAGAGAGAGAGAGACTGGGGAGAGAGAGAGACTGGGGAGAGAGAGAGACTGGGGAGAGAGAGAGACTGGGACGGGAGAGAGAGAGACTGGGAGAGAGAGAGAGATAGACTGGGGAGAGAGAGAGACTGGGGAGAGAGAGAGACTGGGGAGAGAGAGAGACTGGGGAGAGAGAGAGACTGGGGAGAGAGAGAGACTGGGACGGGAGAGAGAGAGACTGGGGAGAGAGAGAGACTGGGGAGAGAGAGAGACTGGGGAGAGAGAGAGAGATAGACTGGGGAGAGAGAGAGAGATAGACTGGGGAGAGAGAGAGAGATAGACTGGGGAGAGAGAGAGACAGAGATAGACTGGGGAGAGAGAGAGAGAGAAACACTGGGGAGAGAGAGAGAGAAACACTGGGACGGGAGAGAGAGAGACTGTGACGGGAGAGAGACTGGGGAGAGAGAGAGACTGGGGAGAGAGAGAGACTGGGGAGAGAGAGAGAGAGATAGACTGGAGAGAGAGAGAGATAGACTGGGGAGAGAGAGAGACTGGGGGAAGAGAGAGAGATAGACTGGAGAGAGAGAGAGAGAGAGACTGGGGAGAGAGAGAGAGAGAGATAGACTGGGGAGAGAGAGAGAGAGATAGACTGGGGAGAGATAGAGAGAGAGATAGACTGGGGAGAGAGAGAGACTGGGACGGGAGAGAGAGACTGGGGAGAGAGAGAGACTGGGGAGAGAGAGAGACTGGGGAGAGAGAGAGACTGGGGAGAGAGAGAGAGAGACTGGGGAGAGAGAGAGACTGGGGAGAGAGAGAGAGATAGACTGGGGAGAGAGAGAGAGACTGGGGAGAGAGAGAGAGACTGGGGAGAGAGAGAGACTGGGGAGAGAGAGAGAGGTAGACTGGGGAGAGAGAGAGAGACTGGGGAGAGAGACTGGGGAGAGAGAGAGACTGGGGAGAGAGAGAGACTGGGACGGGAGAGAGAGAGACTGGGGAGAGAGAGAGAGATAGACTGGGGAGAGAGAGAGACTGGGGAGAGAGAGAGACTGGGGAGAGAGAGAGACTGGGGAGAGAGAGAGACTGGGGAGAGAGAGAGACTGGGGAGAGAGAGAGAGATAGACTGGGGAGAGAGAGAGAGACTGGGGAGAGAGATAGACTGGGGAGAGAGAGAGAGATAGACTGGGGAGAGAGAGAGACAGAGATAGACTGGGGAGAGAGAGAGAGAAACACTGGGGAGAGAGAGAGAGAAACACTGGGACGGGAGAGAGACTGGGGAGGGAGAGAGACTGGGGAGAGAGAGAGACTGTGACGGGAGAGAGACTGGGGAGAGAGAGAGACTGGGGAGAGAGAGAGACTGGGGAGAGAGAGAGACTGGGGAGAGAGAGAGAGATAGACTGGGGAGAGAGAGAGATAGACTGGGGAGAGAGAGAGACAGAGATAGACTGGGGAGAGAGAGAGAGAGAGAAACACTGGGGAGAGAGAGAGAGAAACACTGGGACGGGAGAGAGAGAGACTGACGGGAGAGAGACTGGGGAGAGAGAGAGACTGGGGAGAGAGAGAGACTGGGGAGAGAGAGAGACTGGGGAGAGAGAGAGACTGGGGAGAGAGAGAGAGATAGACTGGGGAGAGAGAGAGATATAGACTGGGCAGAGAGAGAGAGACAGAGATAGACTGGGGAGAGAGAGAGAGAGAAACACTGGGGAGAGAGCGAGACTGGGATGGGAGAGAGACTGGGGAGAGATAGAGACTGGGGAGAGAGATAGACTGGGGAGAGAGAGAGACTGGGGAGAGAGAGAGACTGGGGAGAGAGAGAGACTGGGGAGAGAGAGAGACTGGGGAGAGAGAGAGACTGGGACGGGAGAGAGAGAGACTGGGGAGAGAGAGAGACTGGGGAGAGAGAGAGACTGGGACGGGAGAGAGAGAGACTGGGGAGAGAGAGAGACTGGGGAGAGAGAGAGAGATAGACTGGGGAGAGAGAGAGAGACTGGGGAGAGAGAGAGAGATAGACTGGGGAGAGAGAGAGACAGAGATAGACTGGGGAAAGAGAGAGAGAGAGAAACACTGGGGAGAGAGAGAGAGAAACACTGGGACGGGAGAGAGAGAGACTGTGACGGGAGAGAGACTGGGGAGAGAGAGAGACTGGGGAGAGAGAGAGACTGGGGAGAGAGAGAGAGATAGACTGGGGAGAGAGAGAGAGATAGACTGGGGAGAGAGAGAGACAGAGATAGACTGGAGAGAGAGAGAGAGAGAGAAACACTGGGAAGAGAGAGAGAGAAACACTGGGACGGGAGAGAGAGAGACTGTGACGGGAGAGAGACTGGGGAGAGAGAGAGACTGGGGAGAGAGAGAGAGATAGACTGGGGAGAGAGAGAGATATAGACTGGGCAGAGAGAGAGAGACAGAGATAGACTGGGGAGAGAGAGAGAGAGAAACACTGGGGAGAGAGAGAGACTGGGATGGGAGAGAGACTGGGGAGAGAGAGAGACTGGGGAGAGAGAGAGACTGGGGAGAGAGAGAGAGATAGACTGGGGAGGGAGAGAGACTGGGGAGAGAGAGAGAGATAGACTGGGGAGAGAGAGAGATAGACTGGGCAGAGAGAGAGATAGACTGGGCAGAGATAGAGACTGGGGGAGAGAGACTGGGGAGAGAGAGAGAGATAGACTGGAGAGAGAGAGAGATAGACTGGGCAGAGAGAGAGACTGGGGGAGAGAGAGAGATAGACTGGAGAGAGAGAGAGAGAGACTGGGGAGAGAGAGAGAGAGCGACTGGGGAGAGAGAGAGATAGACTGGGGAGAGAGAGAGAGAGAGACTGGGGAGAGAGAGAGACTGGGGAGGGAGAGAGAGAGACTGGGGAGAGAGAGAGACTGGGGAGAGAGAGAGACTGGGGAGAGAGAGAGATAGACTGGGGAGAGAAAGAGACTGGGGACGGAGAGAGACTGGGGAGGGAGAGAGAGAGACTGGGGAGAGAAAGAGACTGGGGACGGAGAGAGACTGGGGAGGGAGAGAGAGAGACTGAGGAGAGAGAGAGAGAGAGACTGGGGAGAGAGAGAGAGAGCGACTGGGGAGAGAGAGAGAGAGACTGGGGAGAGGGAGTGAGAGCGACTGGGGAGAGAGAGAGATAGACTGAGGAGAGAGAGAGAGAGCGACTGGGGAGAGAGAGAGATAGACTGGGGAGAGAGAGAGATAGACTGGGGAGAGAGAGAGAGCGACTGTGGAGAGAGAGAGAGACTGGGGAGAGAGAGAGATAGACTGGGGAGAGAGAGAGATAGACTGGGGAGAGAGAGAGATAGACTGGGGAGAGAGAGAGAGAGCGACTGTGGAGAGAGAGAGAGAGCGACTGGGGAGAGAGAGAGCGACTGGGGAGAGAGAGAGAGAGCGACTGGGGAGAGAGAGAGATAGACTGGGGAGAGAGAGAGAGATAGACTGGGGAGAGAGAGAGACTGGGGAGGGAGATAGACTGGGGAGAGAGAGAGACTGGGGAGAGAGAGAAACTGGGGAGAGAGAGAGACTGGGGAGAGAGAGAGACTGGGGAGGGAGAGAGACTGGGGAGAGAGAGAGACTGGGGAGAGAGAGAGACTGGGGAGAGAGAGACTGGGGAGAGAGAGAGACTGGGGAGGGAGAGAGACTGGGGAGGGAGAGAGACTGGGGAGAGAGAGACTGGGGAGGGAGAGAGACTGGGGAGAGAGAGTGACTGGGGAGAGAGAGACTGGGGAGGGAGAGAGACTGGGGAGAGAGAGAGATAGACTGGGGAGCCAGAGAGACTGGGGGAGAGAGAGAGATAGACTGGGGGGAGAGAGAGACTGGAGAGAGAGAAACAGAGACAGATGTGAGAGCGAGAGAGACTGGGGGAAGAGAGAGAGAGAGAGAGACTGGGTGAGAGGGAGAGAGAAACAGTGCGAGAGGGAGAGACTGGGGAGAGAGAGAGAAAGAGAGAGAGACTGGGGTAGAAAGAGAAACAGTAAGAGAGCGAGAGAGACTGAGAGAGAGAGACACAGACTGGGGAAAAGAGAGAGAGAGAGAGACAGAGAGCAACTAGGGAGAGAGAGACTGGGGAGAGAGAGAGACTGGGGAAGAGAGAGAGAGAGAGACAGAGAGAGACTGAGAAGCGAGAGAGACTGACTGGGGAGAGAGAGTGAAAGAGACTGAGGAGAGAGAGAGATTGGGGAGAGAGAGAGAGACAGATTGGAGAGTGAGAGAGAGAGAGAGAGAGAGATAGACTGGGGAGAGAGATAGACTGGGGCGGGAGAGAGACTGGGGAGAGAGAGAGACTGGGGAGAGAGAGAGAGACAGATTGGAGAGTGAGAGAGAGAGAGAGAGAGAGATAGACTGGGGAGAGAGATAGACTGGGGCGGGTGAGAGACTGGGGAGAGAGAGAGAGAGAGAGAGACAGAGAGAGATAGAGAGAGACTGAGAAGCGAGAGAGACTGACTGTGGAGAGAGTGAATAAAGAGACTGAGGAGAGAGAGAGAGATTGGGGAGAGAGAGAGAGAGACAGATTGGAGAGTGAGAGAGAGATAGACTGGGAGAGAGAGAGACTGGGGAGAGAGAGAGAGATAGACTGGAGAGAGAGAGAGAGAGATAGACTGGAGAGAGAGAGATAGACTGGGGAGAGAGAGAGACTGGGAGAGAGAGAGAGACTGGAGAGAGAGAGAGATAGACTGGGGAGAGAGAGAGACTGGGGGAGAGAGAGAGAGATAGACTGGAGAGAGAGAGATAGACTGGGCAGAGAGAGAGACTGGGGGAGAGAGAGAGATAGACTGGGGAGAGAGAGAGACTGGGGAGAGAGAGAGACAGGGGAGAGAGGGAGAGAGACTGGGGAGAGAGAGAGAGATAGACTGGGGAGAGAGAGAGACTGGGGGAGAGAGAGACTGCGGGGAGAGAAAGACTGGAGAGAGAGAGAGATAGACTGGGAGAGAGAGAGACTGGGGAAAGAGAGAGATATACTGGGGAGAGAGAGAGAGATAGACTGGGGAGAGAGACTGGGAGAGAGAGAAAGAGAGACTGGGGGGAGAGAGAGAGAGACTCGGGGGAGAGAGAGAGAGAGAGACTGGGGGAGAGAGAGACTGGGGGCGGGGAGAGAGAGAGATGGAGAGAGACGGGAGAGAGAGACTGGGGAGAGAGAGACTGGGAGAGAGAGAGAGACTGGGAGAGAGAGAGAGAGACTGGGGGAGAGAGAGACTGGGGGAGAGAGAGAGACTGGGGAGAGAGAGAGAGAGACTGGGGGAGAGAGAGACTGGGGGAGAGAGAGAGAGACTGGGGGAGAGAGAGAGAGACTGGGGGAGAGAGAGAGACTGGGGGAGAGAGAGAGAGACTGGGGGAGAGAGAGAGACTGGGGGAGAGAGAGACTGGGGGGGGAGAGAGAGAACTGGGGAGGAGAGAGAGAGAGAGACTGGGGAGAGAGAGAGACTGGGGAGAGAGACTGGGAGAGAGAGAGAGAGAGAGAGAGAGAGACTGGAGGAGAGAGAGAGAGACTGGGGAGAGAGATCACCTGGGAGAGAGAGAGAGAGAGAGAGACTGGAGGAGAGAGAGAGAGAGAGACTGGGGA
>NW_027253890.1:2500-11382 GCF_044704955.1 Pristiophorus japonicus | reverse complement strand
GTCCCTCCCCCTGCACCGTGGGGCCCTCGTGTCCCTCCCCCTGCACCGTGGGGCCCTCGTGTCCCTCCCCCTGCACCGTGGGGCCCTCGTGTCCCTCCCCCTGCACCGTGGGGCCCTCGTGTCCCTCACCCTGCACCGTGGGGCCCTCGTGTCCCTCCCCCTGCACCGTGGGGCCCTCGTGTCCCTCCCCTGCACCGTGGGCCCTCGTGTCCCTCCCCCTGCACCGTGGGGCCCTCGTGTCCCTCCCCCTGCACCGTGGGGCCCTCGTGTCCCTCCCCCTGCACCGTGGGGCCCTCGTGTCCCTCCCCCTGCACCGTGGGGCCCTCGTGTCCCTCCCCCTGCACCGTGGGGCCCTCGTGTCCCTCCCCCTGCACCGTGGGGCCCTCGTGTCCCTCCCCTGCACCGTGGGGCCCTCGTGTCCCTCCCCCTGCACCGTGGGCCCTCGTGTCCCTCCCCCTGCACCGTGGGGCCCTCGTGCCCTCCCCCTGCACCGTGGGGCCCTCGTGCCCTCCCTCCCCTGCACCGTGGGGCCCTCGTGCCCCTCCCCCTGCACCGTGGGGCCCTCGTGCCCCTCCCCCTGCACCGTGGGGCCCTCGTGCCCCTCCCCCTGCACCGTGGGGCCCTCGTGCCCCTCCCCCTGCACCGTGGGGCCCTCGTGCCCCTCCCCCTGCACCGTGGGGCCCTCGTGCCCCTCCCCCTGCACCGTGGGGCCCTCGTGCCCCTCCCCCTGCACCGTGGGGCCTCGTGCCCCTCCCCCTGCACCGTGGGGCCCTCGTGCCCCTCCCCCTGCACCGTGGGGCCCTCGTGCCCCTCCCCCTGCACCGTGGGGCCCTCGTGCCCCTCCCCCTGCACCGTGGGGCCCTCGTGTCCCTCCCCCTGCACCGTGGGGCCCTCGTGTCCCTCCCCCTGCACCGTGGGGCCCTCGTGTCCCTCCCCCTGCACCGTGGGGCCCTCGTGTCCCTCCCCCTGCACCGTGGGGCCCTCGTGTCCCTCCCCCTGCACCGTGGGGCCCTCGTGTCCCTCCCCCTGCACCGTGGGGCCCTCGTGTCCCTCCCCCTGCACCGTGGGGCCCTCGTGTCCCTCCCCCTGCACCGTGGGGCCCTCGTGTCCCTCCCCCTGCACCGTGGGGCCCTCGTGTCCCTCCCCCTGCACCGTGGGGCCCTCGTGTCCCTCCCCCTGCACCGTGGGGCCCTCGTGTCCCTCCCCCTGCACCGTGGGGCCCTCGTGTCCCTCCCCCTGCACCGTGGGGCCCTCGTGTCCCTCCCCCTGCACCGTGGGGCCCTCGTGTCCCTCCCCCTGCACCGTGGGGCCCTCCCCCTGCACCGTGGGGCCCTCGTGTCCCTCCCCCTGCACTGTGGGGCCCTCCCCCTGCACCATGGGGCCCTCGTGTCCCTGCCCCTGCACCGTGGGGCCCTCGTGTCCCTCCCCCTGCACCGTGGGGCCCTCCCCCTGCACCGTGGGGCCCTCGTGTCCCTCCCCCTGCACCGTGGGGCCCTCCCCCTGCACCGTGGGGACCTCGTGTCCCTGCCCCTGCACCGTGGGGCCCTCGTGTCCCTCCCCCTACACCGTGGGGCCCTCGTGTCCCTCCCCCTGCACCGTGGGGCCTTGCCCCTGCACCGTGGGGCCCTCGTGTCCCTGCCCCTGCACCGTGGGGCCCTCGTGTCCCTCCCCCTGCACCGTGGGGCCCTCCCCCTGCACCGTGGGGCCCTCGTGTCCCTCCCCCTGCACCGTGGGGCCCTCATGTCCCTCCCCCTGCACCGTGGGGCCCTCGTGTCCCTCCCCCTGCACCGTGGGGCCCTCCCCCTGCACCGTGGGGCCCTCGTGTCCCTGCCTCTGCACCGTGGGGCCCTTCCCCCTGCACCGTGGGGCCCTCGTGTCCCTGCCCCTGCACCGTGGGGCCCTCCCCCTGCACCGTGGGGCCCTCGTGTCCCTGCCCCTGCACCGTGGGGCCCTCGTGTCCCTCCCCCTGCACCGTGGGGCCCTCCCCCTGCACCGTGGGGCCCTCCCCCTGCACCGTGGGGCCCTCGTGTACCTGCCCCTGCACCGTGGGGCCCTCCCCCTGCACCGTGGGGCCCTTCCCCCTGCACCGTGGGGCCCTCGTGTCCCTGCCCCTGCACCGTGGGGCCCTCCCCCTGCACCGTGGGGCCCTCGTGTCCCTTCCCCCTGCACCGTGGGGCCCTCGTGTCCCTGCCCCTGCACCGTGGGGCCCTCGTGTCCCTCCCCCTGCACCGTGGGGCCCTCCCCCTGCACCATGGGGCCCTCCCCCTATGCCATTGTTTTCGGTCCCCAGCCACTGACTCCATCCCTCTCCCCAACTTCTGTCTAAGGCTGAACCGGACTGTTCCCAACCTCGGGGTGAAATGAGCTTCCGGCCACATATCCCGCAGCAGATAAATATATTCAGAGTAAGAGGGTAACTAAAGAAAGGGTAGGGTCTATTAGAGACCATGAGGGTAATCTTTGTGTGGAGGCGGAAGATGTTGGGAGGGTTCCCAATGAATACTTTGCATCTGTTTTCACAAAGGAAAGGGGCAATGCAGATACTGCTATCGAGGAGGAGTGTGATATTCTGGATGAAATAAATATAGTGAGAGAGGAAGTATTAAGGGGTTTAGCAGCTTTGAAAGTAGATAAATCCCCAGGCCCAGATGAAATGCATCCCAGGCTGTTGAGCGAAGTAAAAGAGGAAATAGCAGAGGCCTTGACCATCATTTTCCAGTCCTCTTTGGGTCTGGGCATGGTGCCGGAGGATTGGAGGACTGCTAATGTAGTACCCTTGTTTAAGAAGGGAGAAAGGGATAGGCCGAGTAATTACAGGCCTGTCAGCCTAACCTCAGTGGTGGGAAAATTATTGGAAAAAAATCCTGAAAGACAGGATAAATCTACATTTGGAAAGGCAAGGATTAATTAGGGACAGTCAGCACGGATTTGTTAAGGGAAGATCGTGTCTGACTAACCTGATTGAATTTTTTGAGGAGGTAACCAAGAGGGTCGATGAGGGCAGTGCGTACGATGTAGTATATATGGACTTTGTTGTGTATCTGTAAAGCACGCACTCCCATGTTCCGCCACCAGGGAGCTCATCCCCTTGAAGTCCCAAGGGATCCCAGCATCCCCTAAGGCGGCCCCTAAGGCCTGTCCCTCACTCTGGATTGTCTTAATAAAGACTGAGGTCACTGTTACTTTAACCTCCCTGTGTGCAGCCTCACCTGTGTTAGGAACACAATAGACTTTAGCAAGGCTTTTGATAAGGTCCCACATGGTAGACTGGTCATGAAGGTTAAATGGGATCCAGGGCAAAGTGGCAAGTTGGATCCAAAATTGGCTCAAGAGGTAGGAAGCAAAGGGTAATGGGTGATGGGTGTTTTTGTGACTGGAAGGATGTTTCCAGTGGGGTTCCGCAGGGCTCAGTACTGGGTCCCTTGCTTTTTGTGGTATATATCAACGATTTAGATTTGAATCGAGGGAGTATGATTAAGAAGTTTGCCGATGACACTAAAATTAGCTGTGTGGTTGATAATGACGAGGAAAGTCATGGGCTGCAGGAGGATATCAATCTACTGGTCAGGTGGGCAGAGCAGTGGCAAATGGAGTTTAATTCAGGGAAGTGTGAGGTGATGCACTTTGGGAGGGCTAATAAGGAAAGGGTACACACATTAAGCAGTAAGTCACTTAATAGTGTAGATAAACAAAGGGACCTTGGAGTGCTTGTCCACAGATCCCTGAAAGTAGCAGGCCAGGTGGATAAGGAGGTTAAGAAGGGACACGGAATACTTGCCTTTATTGGCCGAGGCAGAGAATATAAGAGCAGGGAGGTTATGCTTAAATTGTATAATACTTTGGTTAGGCCACAGCTGGAGTACTGCGCGCAGTTCTGGTCGCCGTATTATAGGAAGGATGTGATTACATTAGAGAGGGTGCAGAGGAGGTTTACTAGGATGCTGCCTGGAATGGAGAATCTTAGTTATGAGGGCAGATTGGATAGGCTGGGTTTGTTCTCATTGGAACAGAGGAGGTTGAGAGGAGACCTCATCGAGGTGTACAAAATATTGAGGGGCCTGGACATAGTGGATAGTGAGGGTCTATTTCCATTGGTGGAGGGGGCTATTACGAGGGGGCATAGTTTTAAGGTGGGTGGTGGAAGGTTTAGAGGGGATTTGAGGAGAGTTCTTTACGCAGAGGGTTGTGGGGATCTGGAACTCGCTGCATGGAAGAGTGGTGGATACAGAAACCCTCACCACTTTTAAGAGATGGTTGGATGGGCCACTTAAAGTACAGTAACCTGCAGGGTTACGGACCTAGAGCTGGTCATTGGGATTAGACTGGATGACCGTTTGTTGGACGGTGCAGATATAATGGTCAGTACTGCAGGGGATCGAATACGGCCAGGGTGATCTCCTGGACTAGTGTCGGTCGCCTGGATGGGTCGGAGAGGAATTTTCCCAGATTTTCTCTCCCTAAATGGGCCTGGGTTGTTATCTGGTTTTTGCCTCTCCCAGGAGATCACACGACTCCGGTTGGGGTGGAGTGTAGAATGTTTCAGTGTAAGGGGTGTCAGTTGTGTGAGGCGGACTGGTTGGGCCGGGTGCTCTTTGCCTTTCCGTCATTGTTCGTGGGTTTATATGTAACCTTCAGGGCCACTGACCGAGGGCCGTGCGGCTCTTTGTCGGCCGGGGCGGACACGATGGGCCGGAATGGCCTCCTTCTGCCCTGTAAATTTCTATGTTTCTTTCTTTCTAGAACTAAGACCGCCTGTTTCCCCCTCGGTAACATCGTCTCTCTCTGCTCCTGTCACAGCTCATCTGTTGCTGTAACCCTCATCCGTGCCTTTGTTACTGTCATATCCTTCGATACTCTGATAATGGCTCCACGAGGCAGTGTGTTGTACTTGAACTGTAGTGACCATAGTTCTTTATTGATAACTCCAGGGTGAGGATCACACCTGGGGGCCTGCCTTTTATACTTGGCCAGGCACACCTGTACAGGTAACCTACAGGTCTCCCACTGCGCTGCCCTCTGGTGGCACGCCCTGTGATAGTGCACACACTAGCCATGTAGGAGACTTGACCGTTACCCCCAGACTTGACCATTCCAACGCTCTCCTGGCCGGCCTCCCACATTCTACCTGTAAACTCGAGGTGATCCAAAACTCTGCTGACCCCGTGTCCTAACTCGCACCCAGTCCCACTCACCCATCACCCCCTGTGCTCACTGACCCCGTGTCCTAACTCACACCCAGTCCCGCTCACCCATCACCCCCTGTGCTCACTGACCCCGTGTCCTAACTCACACCCAGTCCCGCTCACCCATCACCCCCTGTGCTCACTGCCCCCGTGTCCTAACTCACACCCAGTCCCGCTCACCCATCACCCCCTGTGCTCACTGACCCCGTGTCCTAACTCACACCCAGTCCCACTCACCCATCACCCCCTGTGCTCACTGACCCCGTGTCCTAACTCGCACCCAGTCCCACTCACCCATCACCCCCTGTGCTCACTGCTCCGTGTCCTAACTCGCACCCAGTCCCGCTCACCCATCACCCCCTGTGCTCACTGTCCCGTGTCCTAACTCACACCCAGTCCCACTCACCCATCACCCCCTGTGCCCCGTGTCCTAACTCGCACCCAGTCCCACTCACCCATCACCCCCTGTGCTCGCTGACCCCGTGTCCTAACTCACACCCAGTCCCACTCACCCATCACCCCCTGTGCTCACTGACCCCGTGTCCTAACTCGCACCCAGTCCCACTCACCCATCACCCCCTGTGCTCGCTGACCCCGTGTCCTAACTCGAACCGAGTCCCGCTTACCCATCACCCCCTGTACTCATTGACCCCCGTGTCCTAACTCACACCCAGTCCCACTCACCCATCACCCCCCTGTGCTCATTGACCTACATTGGCTCCCGGTCCGGCAACGCCTCGATTTCAAAATTCTCCATCCTTGTTTACAAATCCCTCCATGGCCGCTTGCCCCCTCCCTTTCTCTGTAACCTCCTCCAGCCCCTACACCCCTCCCTATCTCTGTAACCTCCTCCAGCCCCTACACCCCTCCCTTTCTCTGTAACCTCCTCCAGCCCCTACACCCCTCCCTATCTCTGTAACCTCCTCCAGCCCCTACACCCCTCCCTATCTCTGTAACCTCCTCCAGCCCCTACACCCCTCCCTATCTCTGTAACCTCCTCCAGCCCCTACACCCCTCCCTATCTCTGTAACCTCCTCCAGCCCCTACACCCTCCCTATCTCTGTAACCTCCTCCAGCCCCTACACCCCTCCCTATCTCTGTAACCCCCTCCAGCCCCTACACCCCTCCCTATCTCTGTAACCTCCTCCAGCCCCTACACCCCTCCCTATCTCTGTAACCTCCTCCAGCCCCTACACCCCTCCCTATCTCTGTAACCTCCTCCAGCCCCTACACCCCTCCCTATCTCTGTAACCTCCTCCAGCCCCTACACCCCTCCGTTGCGAGAGGGATGGAGTACAAAAGCAGGGAGGTCCTGCTGCAACAGTACAGGGTATTGGTGAGGCCGCACCTGGAGTACTGCGTGCAGTTTTGGTCACCTTACTTAAGGAAGGATATACTAGCTTTGGAGGGGGTACAGAGACGATTCACTCGGCTGATTCCGGAGATGAGGGGGTTACCTTATGATGATAGATTGAGTAGACTGGGTCTTTACTTGTTGGAGTTCAGAAGGATGAGGGGTGATCTTATAGAAACATTTAAAATAATGAAAGGGATAGACAAGATAGAGGCAGAGAGGTTGTTTCCACTGGTCGGGGAGACTAGAACTAGGGGGCACAGCCTCAAAATACGGGGGAGCCAATTTAAAACCGAGTTGAGAAGGAATTTCTTCTCCCAGAGGGTTGTGAATCTGTGGAATTCTCTGCCCAAGGAAGCAGTTGAGGCTAGCTCATTGAATGTATTCAAATCATAGATAGATAGATTTTTAACCAATAAGGGAATTAAGGGTTACGGGGAGTGGGCGGGTAAGTGGAGCTGAGTCCACGGCCAGATCAGCCATGATCTTGTTGAATGGCGGAGCAGGCTCGAGGGGCTAGATGGCCTACTCCTGTTCCTAATTCTTATGTATGTTGCATTCTTATGTATCTCTGTAACCTCCTCCAGCCCCTACACCCCTCCCTATCTCTGTAACCTCCTCCAGCCCCTACACCCCTCCCTATCTCTGTAACCCCCTCCAGTCCCTACACCCCTCCCTATCTCTGTAACCTCATCCAGCCCCTACACCCCTCCCTATCTCTGTAACCCCCTCCAGCCCCTACACCCCTCCCTATCTCTGTAACCCCCTCCAGCCCCTACACCCCTCCCTATCTATGTAACCCCCTCCAGCCCCTACACCCCTCCCTATCTTTGTAACCCCCTCCAGCCCCTACACCCCTCCCTATCTCTGTAACCTCCTCCAGCCCCTACACCCCTCCCTATCTCTGTAACCTCCTCCAGCCCCTAACCCCTCCCCATCTCTGTAACCTCCTCCAGCCCCTACACCCCTCCCTATCTCTGTAACCTCCTCCAGCCCCTACACCCCTCCCTATCTCTGTAACCTCCTCCAGCCCCTACACCCCTCCCTATCTCTGTAACCCCCTCCAGCCCCTACACCCCTCCCTATCTCTGTAACCCCCTCCAGCCCCTACACCCCTCCCTATCTCTGTAACCTCCTCCAGCCCCTACACCCCTCCCTATCTCTGTAACCCATCCAGCCCGTACACCCCTCCCTATCTCTGTAACCTCCTCCAGCCCCTGCACCCCTCCCTATCTCTGTAACCCATCCAGCCCGTACACCCCTCCCTATCTCTGTAACCTCCTCCAGCCCCTACACCCCTCCCTATCTCTGTAAACTCCTCCAGCCCCTACACCCCTCCCTATCTCTGTAACCTCCTCCAGCCCCTACACCCCTCCCTATCTCTGTAACCCCCTCCAGCCCCTACACCCCTCCCTATCTCTGTAACCTCCTCCAGCCCCTACACCCCTCCCTATCTGTGTAACCCCCTCCAGCCCCACACCCCCCGAGATCTCTGCACTCCTCTAATTCTGCCCCCTGACCATCCCTGATTATAATCGCTCCACCATCGGTGGCCGTGCCTTCTGTTGCCTGGGCCCCAAGCTCTGGAACTCCCTCCCTAAACCTCTCCCCCTCTCTCTCTCTCCTCCTTTAAACCTCGCTCTGTGACCCAGCTTTTGGCCGCCTGTCCCTAATATCTCCTCGTGTGGCTCGGGGTCCGATTTTGTTTTAATTTTTGTCTCCCGTGAAGCACCTTGGGAGGTTTCCCCATGTTTAGGCGGCTATATAAGTGCACGGTGTTGTTATTGTTGCTGAAGCAGTTGAACGAAGGCTCTCTCTTGTCTTTTGCAGACTAGACGCCGAGGGACTCGACCTCATGTCAAAGCTTCTACAGGTAATTCTCCCCCCCGCCCCCGATATCGGGACTTCACCCCCCCCCCGATATCGGGACTCCCCCCCGCCCCCGATATCGGGACCCCCCCCCTGCCCCCGATATCGGGACTCCCCCTGTGAGACCACACGCTTCTCCCTGAACTGGGGCGGGCGCTGAGGGAGTGCCGCAGTTACCTCCAGCCCCTGGTCACACGGAGCCCGCCGGCTTCAGGTACCGGGCTCGCTGGGCGAGGAAAGCAAGCGGTCCCGGACATCCGCTGCACGGACCCACCCAGGCGTTCCCGCGGTGACGGAGCGCGCGCAATGCTTCGGGAGCTCGGCCTTTGGCCGGGGATAATGTCGCACGGAGGCTGCCCCGGACTTCGAATCACCAAACACCAACACACCTTGGGCTCTTGGTGTTGTGGCCAGCCGAATGCAGGGGCCTTTACTGCAAAGGGGATGGAGTATAAAAGCAGGAAGTCTTGCTCCAG
>NW_027253889.1:0-11389 GCF_044704955.1 Pristiophorus japonicus | reverse complement strand
AACATAAGAAATAGGAGCAGGAGTCGGCCATTCGGCCCCTCGAGCCTGCTCCGCCATTCAATACAATCATGGCTGATCCGATCATGGACTCCGCTCCACTTCCCCGCCCGCTCCCCATAACCCTTCACTCCCTTATCGCTCAACAATCTGTCTATCTCCACCTTAAACATATTCAATGACCCAGCCTCCACAGCTCTCTGGGGCAGAGAATTCCAAAGGTTCATGACCCTCTGAGAGAAGAGATTCCTCCTCATCTCAGTTTTAAATGGGCGGCCCCTTATTCTGAAACTATGCCCCCAGTTCTAGATTCCCCCACGAGGGGAAACATCCTCTCTGCATCCACCCTGTCCAACCCCCTCGGAATCTTATGTTTCAACAAGATCACCTCTCATTCTTCTAAACTCCAATGAGTAGAGGCCCAACCTGCTCAACCTTTCTTCATATGGCAACCTCCTCATCTCCGGAATCAACCGAGTGAACCTTCTCTGAACTGCCTCCAATACAAGTATATCCTTCCTTAAATAAGAACATAAGAATTAGGAACAGGAGTAGGCCATCTAGCCCCTCGAGCCTGCTCCGCCATTCAACAAGATCATGGCTGATCTGGCCGTGGACTCAGCTCCACTTACCCGCCCGCTCCCCGTAACCCTTAATTCCCTTATTGCTTAAAAATCTATCTATCTGTGACTTGAAAACATTCAATGAGCTAGCCTCAACTGCTTCCTTGGGCAGAGAATTCCACAGATTCACAACCCTCTGGGAGAAGAAATTCCTTCTCGACTCGGTTTTAAATTGGCTCCCCCGTATTTTGAGGCTGTGCCCCCAGTTCTAGTCTATCCGACCAGTGGAAACAACCTCTCTGCCTCTATCTAAGGAGACCAAAACTGAACGCAGTACTCCAGGTGTGGCCTCACCAATACCCTGTACAGTTGTAGCAGGACTTCCCTGCTTTTATACTCCATCCCCCTTTGCAATAAAGGCCAACATTCCATTTGCCTTCCTGATCACTTGCTGTACCTACATACTAACCTTTTGTGTTTCATGTGCAAGGACCCCCAGGTCCCTCTGTACAACAGCATTTTGCAATCTCTCCCCATTTAAAAAATAATTTGCTTTTTTATTTTTACTCCCAAAGTGGATAACCTCACATTTTCCCACATTATACTCCATCTGCCAAATTTTTGCCCACTCACATTAGCCTGCCTATATCCCTTTGCAGATTATGTGTGTTTCCTCACAATTTGCTTTCCTATCCATCTTTGCATCATCAGCAAATTTAGCTACATTACACTCGGTCTCTTCATCTAAGTCATCAATATAAATTGTAAATAGTTGAGGCCCCGGCACTGATCCCTGTGGCACCCCACTAGTTACAGTCATCCAACCTGAAAATAACCCATTTATCCCGATTTCTGTTAGTTAGCCAATCCTCTATCCATGCTAATATATTACCCCCCCAACCCCGTGAACTTTTATCTTGTGCAGTAACCTTTTTATGTGGCACCTTATCAAATGCTTTCTGGAAATCCAAATACACCACATCTACTGGTTCTCCTTCATCCATCCTGCTCCTTACATTCTCAAAGAACTCCAGCAAATTTGTCAAACGTGATTTCCCCTTTCATAAAACCACGCTGACTCTGCTTGACTGCAATATGATTTTCCAAATGTCCTGCTACTGCTTCCTTAATAATGGACTCCAGCATTTTCCCAACCACAGATGTTAGGCTAACTGGTCTATAGTTTCCTGCTTTCTGTCTGCCTCCTTTCTTCAATAGGGGCGTTACATTTGCGGTTTTCCAGTCTGCTGGGACCTCTCCAGAATCCAGGGAATGTTGGTAGATTACAACCAATGCATCCCACTATCTCTGCAACCACTTCTTTTAAGACCCTAGGATGTAGGCCATCTGGTCCAGGGGACTTGTCCACCTTTTAGTCCCATTAGTTTGCCTCATCCTTTTTCTCTAGTGACAGTGATTGTTTTAAGTCTTCCCCCTCCCCCACCCACCCCGATAGCCCCTTGATTATCAATTATTCAATTATTGGATGCTTTTCGTGTCTTCTACTGTGAAGACGGATACAAAATATTTGTTCAAAGTCTCTGCCATTTATTTCCCTGGTCTCCGTTATTAATTCCCCAGTCTCATCTTCCAAGGGATCAATGTTTATTTTAGCCACTCGTTTCCATTTTATATACCTGTAGAAGCTCTATCTCTGTTTTTATATTTCTTGCTAGTTTATTCTCATAAGCTATCTTCTCTCTCTCTCTTTCTTTTTTTTTTTAGTCGTTCTTTGCTGGTTTCTAAAAATTTCCCAATCCTCTGTCCAACACAACATTGTATGCCTTTGTTTTCAACAGGCTGGTTCTGTTCTCTTTGGAACAGAGGAGACTGAGGGAAGACCTGATTGAGGTGTATAAAATGATGAGGGGCCTGGATAGAGGGGATCGGAAGGACCTGTTTGCCTTGGCAGAGGGGTCAAGAACCAGGGGGCATCGATTTAAAGTAATCGGGGGGAGGCTTAGAGGGGATTTGAGGGGAAATATCTTCACCCAGAGGGCGGTGGGGGTCTGGGGCGGAACTCACGGCCTGAAAGGGGGGGTAGAGGCAGAAACCCTCACCACATTTGGAGGGGCACCTGAAGTGCCGTAACCTACAGGGCTAGGGACCCAGAGCGGGAAAGTGGGATTAGGCTGGGCAGCTCTTGGTCGGCCGGCACGGACACGATGGGCCGAAATGGCCTCCTTCCGTGCTGTAAATTTCTGTGATTACGAGGAAAAAGCTGGGGGTTTTGGGACCAAATTGGACAGCTCTTTCGAAGAGCCAGCACAGGCATGATGGGCTGAATGGCCTCCTGCTGTAAGATTCTGTGAACTCCCATCTTGCCCACTCACTGACTCCACCAATGTCCCTTTGCAACTTTCTGTTCTCGTCCTTTTTCCTGTGCCCACTTGACCTGGTGTCGTCAGCAAACATGGATACGTGCCAATCTCGTGCTTATCCGAGTCATTGATAAATATCCTGCAAGATTCTGCAAATCCCCCGGGAGGACAGACACACCAACGTTAGCGTCCTCGACCAGGCCAACATCCCCAGCATCGAAGCACTGACCACACACTCGATCAGCTCCGTTGGGCAGGGCCACGTTGTCCGCACGCCCCGACATGAGACTCCCAAAGCAAGCGCTCTACTCTGAACCCCTGCAAGGCAAGCGAGCCCAAAGTGAGCAGAGGAAACACTTCAAGATCACCCTCAAAGCCTCCCCTGATCAAGTGCAACATCCCCCACCGACACCTGGGAGTCCCTGGCCAAAGACCAGTCCGCCCCTAAGTGGAGGAAGTGCATCCGGGAGGGGCGCTGAGCACCTCGAGTCTCGTCGCCAAGCGCAGGCAGTGGGAGGAGCATGCGGCAAACCAGACTTCCCACCCAATCTTTCCTCCAACCACTGTCTGTCCCACCTGTGACAGGGACTGTGCTTTCCTGTATTGGACTGTTCAGTCGCAGTGCGGATTTCGTCCCCTAGGGGGCACAACGGACATGATCTTTGCAGCGCGACAGCTGCAGGAAAAATGCAGGGAGCAGCGCCAGCCCTTATACATGGCCGCCTTCGACCTTACAAAGGCCTTTGACACTGTCAACCGCGAGGGTCTATGGAGCGCCCGCCTCCGTTTTGGATGCCCCCAAAAGTTTGTCACCATCCTCCACCTGCTCCGCGATGACCTGCAGGCCGTGATCCTTACCCACGGATCCATCACAGACCCAATCCACGTCCGGACCAGGGTCAAACGGGGCTGGGTCATCGCCCCAACCCTCTTCTCAATCTTCCTCGCTGCCATGCTCCACCTCACAGTCAACAAGCTCCCCGCTGGAGTGGAACTAAACTACAGAACCAGTGGGAAACTGTTTAACCTTTGCCGTCTCCAGGCCAGGTCCAAGATCACCCCAACCTCTGTCGTCGCGCTACAGTACGCGGACAACGCCTGCGTCTGTGCACACACAGAGGCTGAACTCCAGGATATAGTCGACGTATTCACTGAGGTGTACGAAAGTATGGGCCTTACGCTTAACATCCGTAAGACAAAGGTCCTCCACCAGCCTGTCCTCACCGCACAGCACTGCCCCCCAGTCATCAAGATCCACGGCGCGGCCCTGGACAACGTGGACCATTTCCCATATCTCGGGAGCCTCTTATCAACAAAGGCAGACATTGATGCAGAGATTCAGCGTCGCCTCCAGTGTGCCAGTGCAGCTTTCGGCCGTCTGAGGAAAAGAGTGTTCGAAGACCAGGCCCCTCAAATCCACCACCAGGCTCATGGTCTACAGGGCTGTAGTAATACCCACCCTCCTGTATGGATCGGAGGCATGGACCATGTACAGAAGGCACCTCAAGTCGCTGAAGATGTATCACCAACGATGTCTCCGCAAGATCCTGCAAATTCCCTGGGAGGACAGACGCACCAACGTTAGCGTCCTCAACCAGGCCCAACATCCCCAGCATCGAAGCACTGACCACACACTCGACCAGCTCCGCTGGGCGGGCCACATTGTCCGCATGGCCCCCCCGACACGAGACTCCCGAAGCAAATGCTTTATGCGGAGCTCCTTCATGGTAAACGAGCCAAAGGTGGGCCAGAGGAAACGTTACAAGGGACCACCCTCAAAGCCTCCGTGGTAAAGTGCGACATCACCACTGACACCTGGGGGACCCTGGCCGCAGACCGCCCGAGGTGGAGAAAGTCCATCCGGGAGGGCGTTGAGCTTGTCGAGTCTCATCGCAAAGAGCGTGAAGAGGCCAAGCGCAGGCAGCGGAAGGAGGGCGCGTCAAACCAGCCCCACCCACCCCTTCCCCCGACCAATGTCCCCACCTGTGACAGAGTATGTGGCTCTCGTGTCGGACTATTCAGCCATCAGAGAACTCATTTGGGAGTGGAAACAAGTCTTCCTCGATTCCGAGGGACTGCCTATGATAAATATAGTGAAAAGCTAAGGCCCCAGAACAGATAGGATGCAATTAGTGGTGCCCTAAGCTATCAGTTGGAGTGGTACCCATTATTCCTTCTCTGTCTCCTCCCTCCCATCAGTTCCCAACTCCCAGATAAGACACAACTATTTCAGCTCACCACAGTTCTGATCTACATGCTGCCCCTCGGTGATATAGAAACATAGAAAATAGGTGCAGGGGTAGGCCATTCGGTCCTTCGAGCCTGCACCGCCATTCAATGAGTTCATGACTGAACATGTAACTTCAGTACCCCATTCCTGCTTTCTCGCCATACCCCTTGATTCCCCGAGTAGTAAGGACTACATCTAACTCCTTTTTGAATATATTTAGTGAACTGGCCTCAACAACTTCCTGTGGTAGAGAATTCCACAGGTTCACCACTCTCTGGGTGAAGAAGTTTCTCCTCATCTCGGTCCAAAAATGGCTTACCCCTTATCCTTAGACTGTGACACCTGGTTCTGGACTTCCCCAACATCGGGAACATTCTTCCTGCATCTAACCTGTCTTAAACCTGTCAGAATTTTATACGTTTCTATGAGATCCCCTCTCATTCTTCTGAACTCCAGTGAATACAAGGCCCAGTCGATCCAGTCTTTCTTGATATGTCAGTCCCGCCATCCCGGGAATCAATCTGGTGAACCTTCGCTGCACTCCCTCAATAGCAAGAATGTCCTTCCTCAAGTTAGGAGATCAAAACTGTACACAATACTCCAGGTGTGGCCTCACCAAGGCCCTGTACAACTGTAGCAAAACCTCCCTGCCCCTGTACTCAAATCCCCTCGCTATGAAGGCCAACATGCCATTTGCTTTCTTAACCGCCTGCTGTACCTGCATGCCAACCTTCAATGACTGATGTACCATGACACCCAGGTCTCGTTGCACCTCCCCTTTTCCTAATCTGTCACCATTCAGATAATAGTCTGTCTCTGTTTTTACCACCAAAGTGGATAACCTCACATTTATCCACATTATACTGCATCTGCCATGCATTTGCCCACTCACCTAACCTGTCCAAGTCGCTCTGCAGACTGATAGCATCCTCCTCGCAGCTCACACTGCCACCCAACTTAGTGTCATCCCCAAATTTGGAGATACTGCATTTAATCCCCTCGTCTAAATCATTAATGTATAATGTAAACAGCTGGGGCCCCAGCACAGAACCTTGCGGCACCCCACTAGTCACTGCCTGCCATTCTGAAAAGTCCCCATTTACTCCTACTCTTTGCTTCCTGAAAAAACATCAGGTTCCACACGTACCCTGATGACACCCAGATCTACGTCGCATTACTATTGGTGGTGTGTCTCTCAACTCCTCCTCCACTTCTGATTTGTCACACTGCCTGAAATCTCCTCCAACTACATTCCGCCACAAACTGCGTTCCCTAGCCACAACTCTGTCCCTCTCCCTGGCCACTGTTTGAGACTGAACCAGACCGTTTTCAGCCATGGGGATTCCGATTTGACCCCGAGCCGACCTCCCGACCCCATACCCAGTTCCATCTCGGTAACTTCGCCCGTCTCCGCCCCTGACTCGGCTCATCCGCTGCAGAAACCCTCACCCTTGCCTTTGTTACCTCCAGACTCGACTGTTCCAGCGCTTTCCTGGCCGGCGCCTCATTTTCCATCCTCCATCGACCCAAACTCAACCAAAACTCTGCTGCCCTTGTCCTAACTCGCACCAAGTCCCGTATCAGTCATCATCATCATCAGAGGCAGTCCCTCGGAATCGAGGAAGACTTGCTTCCACTCTAAAAGTGAGTCCTCAGGTGGCTGAACAGTCCAATACAGGAACCACAGTCCCTGTCACAGGTGGGACAGACAGTGGTTGAGGGAAGGGGAGGGTGGGACTGGTTTGCCGCACGCTCCTTCCGCTGCCTGCGCTTGCTTTCTGCGCGCTCTCGGCAACGAGACTCGAGGTGCTCAGCGCCCTCCCGGATGCACTTCCTCCACTGAGGGCGGGACTGGTCTTTGGGCCCAGGGACTCCCAGGTGTCGGTGGGGGATGTTGCATTTTATCAGGGGAGGGCTTTGAGGGTGGTCCCTTGTAACGTTTCCTCTGCCCACCCTGGGGCTCGCCTGCCGTGCGGGAGTTCCGAGTAGAGCGCTTGCTTTGGGAGTCTCGTGTCTGGGGGCATGCGGACAATGTGGCCCTGCCCAACGGAGCTGGTCGAGTGTGTGGTCAGTGCTTCGATGTTGGCCTGATCGAGAACACTGACATTGGTACGTCTATCCTCCCAGCCTACTATCAGCAATGGCAGACATTGACGACAAGATCCAACACCGCCTCCAGTGCGCCAGTGCAGCCTTCGGCCGCCTGAGAAAAAGAGTGTTTGAAGACCAGGCCCTCAAATCCACCACCAAGCTCATGGTCTACAGGGCTGTAGTAATACCCGCCCTCCTGTGTGGCTCAGAGACGTGGACCATACATGGTAGGCGCCTCAAATCGCTGGAGAAATACCACCAACGCTGTCTCCGCAAGATCCTGCAAAATCACCCATCACCCCTGTGTTCGCTCAGCGTCGTTGGCCCCTCGCCTGGCAACACCTCGATTTAAAACAAAACGTGTGTATGTGTGTGTATGTGTGTGTGTGTGTGTGTGTGTGTATGTATATATGTGTGTGTATATGTGTGTGTGTGTGTGTATATGTGTGTGTGTGTGTATATGTGTGTGTGTGTGTGTGTGTGTGTGTGTGTGTATATGTGTGTGTGTGTGTATATATGTATATGAATGTGTGTGTGTGTATATATGTATATGAATGTGTGTGTGTGTATGAATGTGTGTGTGTATGAATGTGTGTGTGTATGAATGTGTGTGTGTGTATGAATGTGTGTGTGTGTATGAATGTGTGTGTGTGTATGAATGTGTGTGTGTGTATGAATGTGTGTGTATGAATGTGTGTGTATGTATGTGTGTGTATATATGTGTGTGTGTGTGTATGTATATATGTGTATATATGTGTGTGTATGTATATATGTGTATATATGTGTGTGTGTGTGTATGTATGTGTGTGTATATGTGTGTATGGATGTGTGTGTGTATATATATATGTGTATGGATGTGTGTGTGTATATATGTGTGTGTGTATGTATATGTGTGTATATATGTGTATGGATGTGTGTGTGTGCATATATGTGTGTGTGTGTATGTGCATATATGTGTGTGTGTGTATGTATGTGTTATGTATATATGTGTATGGATGTGTGTGTGTGTGTGTATGTATATGTGTATGTGTGTGTATGTATATGTGTGTGTATGTATATATGTGTGTGTGTGTGTGTGTGTGTATGTATGTGTATGTATATATGTGTATGTATATGTGTGTGTGTGTATAGGTGCATACATACATTCTCATCCTTGTTTTCATATATCTCCATGGCCTCACCCCTCAGTGTCTCTGTCACCCTCTCCAGATTGACGACCGCTAATTCTGCCCTCCTGACCATCCCCGATTATAATCGCTCCACCATCGGTGGCCGTGCCTTCAGCTGCCTGGGCCCCAAGCTCTGGAACTCCCTCCCTAAACCTCTCTACCTCTCCTCCCTTTTAAGACGCTCCTGAAACCCTCCCTCTTTGACCAAGCTTTCGGTCACATGTCCAGATATCTCCTTGCGTGTCAAATTTTGTCTGGTAACCACTTCTGTGAAGTGCCCTTGAAAGAGAAGAGAGAAAGACTTGCATTTTATACAGCGCCTTTCATGACCACCGGACGTGTCAAAAAGCGCTTTACAGCCAATGAAGTACTTTTGGAGTGTGGTCACTTTTGGAGTATGTGGCAGTGACTCAGTGGGCAGCACTCTCGTCTCTGGGTCAGAAAGTTGTGGGTTCGAGTCCACCTCCAGGAACTTGAGCACAGAAATCTCAGCTCAGCCGGGATCTTGTTGAATGGCGGAGCGGGCTCGATGGCCGACTCTTGTTCCTAATTCTTATGTTCTTATGTCACTCTTGTAATGTGTGGGGAAACGCCAATGGCTGCCGCGGTCACAAGCTCTGGAATTCCCTCCCCAAACTTTACCGTCCCTCCCTCTCGCTCCTTTAAGGCACTCCATAAAACATATCGCCTTGACCAGGCCTTTGGTCGCATTTCGTAATATCTCCTTTTGTTTGTTCCCGCTCCTGTGAAGTGCCTCGGGATATTTTAACTACGTTAAAGATGTCGTGTGTGTGTGTGCGTGTGTTAATGCAAGTTGGTGTCTCACTTGTGTTCCGTCGCCCTCCCCCTTGCCTCAGATGCTGGAGGTGGCTGTTCTCCTGGGACTGATGGTGAAGCACATCAGCGAGCACTCAACTCTCGTTCTCTACAACTGCACCTCCTACCGCCAGGTCGACATCGGGCCCAGGTCGATTCTGGGCAACGTGGCTCAGGTGCTGCAGGAAGCCAAGGTAGGGAGCAACGGTGTGGGGGGCGGGGGTCAAAGCCAGCCCATCAGACGCAGAGAGAGAGAAGGGATAATGGTCTTCTCTCTCTCTCTCTCTCTCTCTCTCTCTCTCTCTGGGACCTGGGGGTCAAAGCCAGCCCATCAGACGCAGAGAGAGAGAAGGGATCATGGTCTTCTCTCTCTCTCTCTCTCTCTCTCTCTCTCTCTCTCTCTCTCTCTCTCTCTCTCTCTGGGACCTGGGGGACAAAGCCAGCCCATCAGACGCAGAGAGACGGGATAATGGTCTCCTCTCTCTCTCTCTCTCTCTCTCTCTCTCTCTCTCTCTCTCTCTCTCTCTCTCTCTCTCTCTCTCTCTCTCTCGCTGGGACCTGGGGGTCAAAGCCAGCCCATCAGACGCAGAGAGAAGGGATAATGGTCTCCTCTCTCTCTCTCTCTCTCTCTCTCTCTCTCTCTCTCTCTCTGGGACCTGGGGGTCAAAGCCAGCACATCAGACGCAGAGAGAGAGAAGGGATAATGGTCTCTCTCTCTCTCACTCTCTCTCTCTCTCTCTCTCTCTCTCTCTCTCTCTCTCTCTCTCTCTCTCTCTCTCTCGCTGGGACCTGGGGGTCAAAGCCAGCCCATCAGACGCAGAGAGAAGGGATAATGGTCTCCTCTCTTCTCTCTCTCTCTCTCTCTCTCTCTCTCTCTCTCTCTCTCTCTCTCTCTCTCTCTCTCTCGCTGGGACCTGGGGGTCAAAGCCAGCCCATCAGACGCAGAGAGAAGGGATAATGGTCTCCTCTCTCTCACTCTCTCTCTCTCTCTCTCTCTCTCTCTCTCTCTCTCTCTCTCTCTCTCTCGCTGGGACCTGGGGGTCAAAGCCAGCCCATCAGACGCAGAGAGAAGGGATAATGGTCTTCTCTCTCTCTCTCTCTCTCTCTCTCTCTCTCTCTCTCTGGGACCTGGGGATCAAAGCCAGCCCATCAGACGCAGAGAGAGAGAAGGGATAATGGTCTTCTCTCTCTCTCTCTCTCTCTCTCTCTCTGGGACCTGGGGGTCAAAGCCAGCCCATCAGACGCAGAGAGAGAGAAGGGATAATGGTCTCCTCTCTCTCTCTCTCTCTCTCTCTCTCTCTCTCTCTCTCTCTCTCTCTCTCTCTCTCTCTCTTCTCTCTCTCTCTTTCTCTCTGGGACCTGGGGGTCAAAGCCAGCCCATCAGACGCAGAGGGAGAGAAGGGATAATGGTCTCCTCTCTCTCTCTCTCTCTCTCTCTCTCTCTCTCTCTCTCTCTCTCTCTTCTCTCTCTCTCTGGGACCTGGGGGTCAAAGCCAGCCCATCAGACGCAGAGAGAGAGAAGGGATAATGGTCTCCTCTCTCTCTCTCTCTCTCTCTCTCTCTCTCTCTCTCTCTCTCTCTCTCTCTCTCTCTCTCTCTCTGGGACCTGGGGGTCAAAGCCAGCCCATCAGACGCAGAGGGAGAGAAGGGATAATGGTCTTCTCTCTCTCTCTCTCTCTCTCTCTGGGACCTGGGGGTCAAAGCCAGCCCATCAGACGCAGAGAGAGAGAAGGGATAATGGTCTTCCTCTCTCTCTCTCTCTCTCTCTTGGGACCTGGGGGTCAAAGCCAGCCCATCAGACACACAGAGAAGGGATAATGGTCTCCTCTCTCTCTCTCGCTCTCGCTCTCGCTCTCGCTCTCTGGGACCTGGGGGTCAAAGCCAGCCCATCAGACGCAGAGAGAGAGAAGGGATAATGGTCTCCTCTCTCTCTCTCTCTCTCTCTCTCTCTCTCTCTCTCTCTCTCTCTCTGGGACCTGGGGGTCAAAGCCAGCCCATCAGACGCAGAGAGAGAGAAGGGATAATGGTCTCCTCTCTCTCTCTCTCTCTCTCTCTCTCTCTCTCTCTCTCTCTCTCTCTGGGACCTGGGGGTCAAAGCCAGCCCATCAGACGCAGAGGGAGAGAGGGATAATGGTCTCCTCTCTCTCTCTCTCTCTCTCTCTCTCTGGGACCTGGGGGTCAAAGCCAGCCCATCAGACGCAG
>NW_027253887.1:0-11404 GCF_044704955.1 Pristiophorus japonicus | reverse complement strand
GGGGGGGGCTGGGTGTGTCTGGGGGGGGCTGGGTGTGTCTGGGGGGGGGCTGGGTGTGTCTGGGGGGGGCTGGGTGTGTCTGGGGGGGGGCTGGGTGTGACTGGGGGGGGGGCTGGGTGTGTCTGGGGGGGGGGGCTGGGTGTGTCTGGGGGGGGCTGGGTGTGTCTGGGGGGGGGGCTGGGTGTGACTGGGGGGGGGCTGGGTGTGTCTGGGGGGGGGGGCTGGGTGTGTCTGGGGGGGGCTGGGTGTGTCTGGGGGGGGGCTGGGTGTGTCTGGGGGGGGGGCTGGGTGTGTCTGGGGGGGGGGGGGCTGGGTGTGTCTGGGGGGGGGGGCTGGGTGTGTCTGGGGGGGGGCTGGGTGTGTCTGGGGGGGGGGGCTGGGTGTGTCTGGGGGGGCTGGGTGTGTCTGGGGGGGGGGCTGGGTGTGTCTGGGGGGGGGGCTGGATGTGTCAGGGGGGCTGGGTGTGTCAGGGGGGGCTGGGTGTGTCAGGGGGGGCTGGGTGTGTCAGGGGGGGCTGGGTGTGTCGGGTGGGGGGACTTGGTGTGGGGGTGGGGGGGGGTGGGTGTGTCTGGGTGGGGGGCTGGGTGTGTCTGTGGGGGCTGGGTGTGTCAGGGCTGGGTGTGTCAGGGCTGGGTGTGTCAGGGAGGCTGGGTGTGTCAGGGGGGGCTGGGTGTGTCAGGGGGGGCTGGGTGTGGGGGTGGGGGGGCTGGGTGTGGGTGTGGGGGGGCTGGGTGTGGGGGTGGGGGGGGGAGAGGCTGGGTATGGGGGGTGAGGCTGAGTGTCTGCGTGGGGGGGGGCTGGGAGTGTGCGTATGGGGGGGGGCTGGGTTTGTGTGGGTGGGGGGGGGGGCTGGGTGTGTGTGAGGGGGGAAATGTGTGGGCGGTGGGGGGAATGTGTGGGCGGGGGGGGAATGTGTGGGCGGGGGGGGAATGTGTGGGCGGGAGGGGAATGTGTGGGCGGGGGGGGGGGGAATGTGTGGGCGGGGGGGGGGAATGTCTGCGTGTCTGGGGAGCGGGGGCTGGGTGTGTCTGGGGAGGGGGGGCTGGGTGTGTCTGGGGGGGGCTGGGTGTGTCTGGGGGGGGGCTGGGTGTGTCTGGGGGGGGCTGGGTGTGTCTGGGGGGGGCTGGGTGTGTCTGGGGGGGGCTGGGTGTGTCTGGGGGGGGCTGGGTGTGTCTGGGGGGGGCTGGGTGTGTCTGGGGGGGGCTGGGTGTGTCTGGGGGGGCTGGGTGTGTCTGGGGGGGGCTGGGTGTGTCTGGGGGGGGCTGGGTGTGTCTGGGGGGGGCTGGGTGTGTCTGGGGGGGGCTGGGTGTGTCTGGGGGGGACTGGGTGTGTCTGGGGGGGGCTGGGTGTGTCTGGGGGGGGCTGGGTGTGTCTGGGGGGGGCTGGGTGTGTCTGGGGGGGGCTGGGTGTGTCTGGGGGGGGCTGGGTGTGTCTGGGAGGGGCTGGGTGTGTCTGGGGGGGCTGGGTGTGTCTGGGGGGGGCTGGGTGTGTCTGGGGGGGGCTGGGTGTGTCTGGGGGGGGCTGGGTGTGTCTGGGGGGGGCTGGGTGTGTCTGGGGGGGGCTGGGTGTGTCTGGGGGGGCTGGGTGTGTCTGGGGAGGGGGGTGCTGGGTGTGTCTGGGGAGGGGGGGCTGGGTGTGTCTGGGGAGGGGGGGCTGGGTGTGTCTGGGGAGGGGGGGCTGGGTGTGTCTGGGGGGAGCTGGGTGTGTCTGGGGGGAGCTGGGTGTGTCTGGGGGGAGCTGGGTGTGTCTGGGGGGAGCTGGGTGTGTCTGGGGGGAGCTGGGTGTGTCTGGGGGGGCTGGGTGTGTCTGGGGGGGGCTGGGTGCGTCTGGGGGGGCTGGGTGTGTCTGGGGGGGGCTGGGTGTGTCTGGGGGGGGCTGGGTGTGTCTGGGGGGCTGGGTGTGTCTGGGGGGGCTGGGTGTGTCTGGGGGGGGCTGGGTGTGTCTGGGGGGGGCTGGGTGTGACTGGGGGGGGCTGGGTGTGTCTGGGGGGGGCTGGGTGTGTCTGGGGGGGGCTGGGTGTGTCTGGGGGGGGCTGGGTGTGTCTGGGGGGGGGCTGGGTGTGTCTGGGGGGGGCTGGGTGTGTCTGGGGGGGGCTGGGTGTGTCTGGGGGGGGGCTGGGTGTGTCTGGGGGGGGCTGGGTGTGTCTGGGGGGGGCTGGGTGTGTCTGGGGGGGGCTGGGTGTGTCTGGGGGGGCTGGGTGTGTCTGGGGGGGGCTGGGTGTGTCTGGGGGGGGCTGGGTGTGTCTGGGGGGGGCTGGGTGTGTCTGGGGGGGGCTGGGTGTGTCTGGGGGGGACTGGGTGTGTCTGGGGGGGGCTGGGTGTGTCTGGGGGGGGCTGGGTGTGTCTGGGGGGGGCTGGGTGTGTCTGGGGGGGGCTGGGTGTGTCTGGGGGGGGCTGGGTGTGTCTGGGGGGGCTGGGTGTGTCTGGGGAGGGGGGTGCTGGGTGTGTCTGGGGAGGGGGGGCTGGGTGTGTCTGGGGAGCGGGGGCTGGGTGTGTCTGGGGAGGGGGGGCTGGGTGTGTCTGGGGGGGGGCTGGGTGTGTCTGGGGGGGGGCTGGGTGTGTCTGGGGGGGGCTGGGTGTGTCTGGGGGGGGCTGGGTGTGTCTGGGGGGGGCTGGGTGTGTCTGGGGGGGGCTGGGTGTGTCTGGGGGGGGCTGGGTGTGTCTGGGGGGGCTGGGTGTGTCTGGGGGGGGCTGGGTGTGTCTGGGGGGGGCTGGGTGTGTCTGGGGGGGGCTGGGTGTGTCTGGGGGGGACTGGGTGTGTCTGGGGGGGGCTGGGTGTGTCTGGGGGGGGCTGGGTGTGTCTGGGGGGGGCTGGGTGTGTCTGGGGGGGGCTGGGTGTGTCTGGGGGGGGCTGGGTGTGTCTGGGAGGGGCTGGGTGTGTCTGGGGGGGCTGGGTGTGTCTGGGGGGGGCTGGGTGTGTCTGGGGGGGGCTGGGTGTGTCTGGGGGGGGCTGGGTGTGTCTGGGGGGGGCTGGGTGTGTCTGGGGGGGGCTGGGTGTGTCTGGGGGGGCTGGGTGTGTCTGGGGAGGGGGGTGCTGGGTGTGTCTGGGGAGGGGGGGCTGGGTGTGTCTGGGGAGGGGGGGCTGGGTGTGTCTGGGGAGGGGGGGCTGGGTGTGTCTGGGTGTCTGGGGAGGGGGGGCTGGGTGTGTCTGGGAGGGGGGCTGGTGTGTCTGGGGGGAGCTGGGTGTGCTGGGGGGAGCTGGGTGGTCTGGGGGGAGCTGGGTGTGTCTGGGGGGAGCTGGGTGTGTCTGGGGGGAGCTGGGTGTGTCTGGGGGGAGCTGGGTGTGTCTGGGGGGGCTGGGTGTGTCTGGGGGGGGCTGGGTGCGTCTGGGGGGGCTGGGTGTGTCTGGGGGGGGCTGGGTGTGTCTGGGGGGGGCTGGGTGTGTCTGGGGGGGCTGGGTGTGTCTGGGGGGGCTGGGTGTGTCTGGGGGGGCTGGGTGTGTCTGGGGGGGGCTGGGTGTGTCTGGGGGGGGCTGGGTGTGTCTGGGGGGGGCTGGGTGTGTCTGGGGGGGGCTGGGTGTGTCTGGGGGGGGCTGGGTGTGTCTGGGGGGGGCTGGGTGTGTCTGGGGGGGGCTGGGTGTGTCTGGGGGGGCTGGGTGTGTCTGGGGGGGCTGGGTGTGTCTGGGGGGGGGCTGGGTGTGTCTGGGGGGGGCTGGGTGTGTCTGGGGGGGGCTGGGTGTGTCTGGGGGGGCTGGGTGTGTCTGGGGGGGCTGGGTGTGTCTGGGGGGGGCTGGGTGTGTCTGGGGGGGGCTGGGTGTGTCTGGGGGGGGCTGGGTGTGTCTGGGGGGGGACTGGGTGTGTCTGGGGGGGCTGGGTGTGTCTGGGGGGGGCTGGGTGTGTCTGGGGGGGGCTGGGTGTGTCTGGGGGGGGCTGGGTGTGTCTGGGGGGGGCTGGGTGTGTCTGGGGGGGGCTGGGTGTGTCTGGGGGGGCTGGGTGTGTCTGGGGGGGGCTGGGTGTGTCTGGGGGGGGCTGGGTGTGTCTGGGGGGGGCTGGGTGTGTCTGGGGGGGGCTGGGTGTGTCTGGGGGGGCTGGGTGTGTCTGGGGGGGCTGGGTGTGTCTGGGAGGGGGGCTGGGTGTGTCTGGGGAGGGGGGGCTGGGTGTGTCTGGGGAGGGGGGCTGGGTGTGTCTGGGGGGGGGGGCTGGGTGTGTCTGGGGGAGCTGGGTGTGTCTGGGGGGAGCTGGGTGTGTCTGGGGGGAGCTGGGTGTGTCTGGGGGGAGCTGGGTGTGTCTGGGGGGGCTGGGTGTGTCTGGGGGGGCTGGGTGCGTCTGGGGGGGCTGGGTGTGTCTGGGGGGGGCTGGGTGTGTCTGGGGGGGGCTGGGTGTGTCTGGGGGGCTGGGTGTGTCTGGGGGGGCTGGGTGTGTCTGGGGGGGGCTGGGTGTGTCTGGGGGGGGCTGGGTGTGTCTGGGGGGGGCTGGGTGTGTCTGGGGGGGGCTGGGTGTGTCTGGGGGGGGCTGGGTGTGTCTGGGGGGGCTGGGTGTGTCTGGGGGGGGCTGGGTGTGTCTGGGGGGGGCTGGGTGTGTCTGGGGGGGGCTGGGTGTGTCTGGGGGGGGCTGGGTGTGTCTGGGGGGGGCTGGGTGTGTCTGGGGGGGGCTGGGTGTGTCTGGGGGGGGGCTGGGTGTGTCTGGGGGGGGCTGGGTGTGTCTGGGGGGGGCTGGGTGTGTCTGGGGGGGGCTGGGTGTGTCTGGGGGGGGGCTGGGTGTGTCTGGGGGGGGCTGGGTGTGTCTGGGGGGGGCTGGGTGTGTCTGGGGGGGGGCTGGGTGTGTCTGGGGGGGGCTGGGTGTGTCTGGGGGGGGCTGGGTGTGTCTGGGGGGGGCTGGGTGTGTCTGGGGGGGGCTGGGTGTGTCTGGGGGGGGCTGGGTGTGTCTCGGGGGGGCTGGGTGTGTCTGGGGGGGGCTGGGTGTGTCTGGGGGGGGCTGGGTGTGTCTGGGGGGGGCTGGGTGTGTCTGGGGGGGGCTGGGTGTGTCTGGGGGGGGCTGGGTGTGTCTGGGGGGGGCTGGGTGTGTCTGGGGGGGGCTGGGTGTGTCTGGGGGGGGCTGGGTGTGTCTGGGGGGGGCTGGGTGTGTCTGGGGGGGGCTGGGTGTGTCTGGGGGGGGCTGGGTGTGTCTGGGGGGGGCTGGGTGTGTCTGGGGGGGGCTGGGTGGGTCTGGGGGGGGCTGGGTGTGTCTGGGGGGGGCTGGGTGTGTCTGGGGGGGGCTGGGTGTGTCTGGGGGGGGCTGGGTGTGTCTGCGGGGGGCTGGGTGTGTCTGGGGGGGGCTGGGTGTGTCTGGGGGGGGCTGGGTGTGTCTGGGGGGGGCTGGGTGTGTCTGGGGGGGGCTGGGTGTGTCTGGGGGGGGCTGGGTGTGTCTGGGGGGGGCTGGGTGTGTCTGGGGGGGGCTGGGTGTGTCTGGGGGGGGCTGGGTGTGTCTGGGGGGGGCTGGGTGTGTCTGGGGGGGGCTGGGTGTGTCTAGGGGGGGCTGGGTGTGTCTGGGGGGGGGCTGGGTGTGTCTGGGGGGGGCTGGGTGTGTCTGGGGGGGGGCTGGGTGTGTTTGGGGGGGGCTGGGTGTGTTTGGGGGGGGGCTGGGTGTGTTTGGGGGGGGCTGGGTGTGTTTGGGGGGGGCTGGGTGTGTTTGGGGGGGGCTGGGTGTGTCTGGGGGAGGCTGGATGTGTCTGGGGGGGGCTGGGTGTGTGGTTGGGGGCTGGATGTGTGTGTGGGCGGCTGGGTGTGTGTGGGAGGGACAGGGGGGAGGCTGGGTGTGGGGGGGGGGGAGGCTGGATGTAGGGTGGGGAGGCTGGATGTGGGGGGAGGAGGCTGGTTGGGGGGGGGGGAGGCTGGATGTGGGGGGGGGAAGGCTGGATGTGGGGTGGGAAAGGCTGGATGTGGGGGGGGGTTGGCTGGATGTGGGGGGGGGAAAGGCTGGATGTGGGGGGGGTTGGCTGGATGTGGGGGGGGAAGGCTGGATGTGGGGTGGGAAAGGCTGGATGTGGGGGGGGGAGGCTGGTTGTGGGGGGGGGAAAGGCTGGATGTGGGGTGGGAAAGGCTGGATGTGGGGGGGGTTGGCTGGATGTTGCGGGGGTGTTGGCTGGATGTGGGGGGGAGAGGAAAGCTGGGAGAGGAAAGCTGGGTGGGGGTACGGAGGCTGGTGGGGGGGTTACGGAGGCGGTGGGGGGGTCGGCTGGGTGTGTGGGGATGGGGCTGGGTGTGTGGGGGAGGGGGCTGGGTGTGTGGGGGAGGGGGCTGGGTGTGTGGGGGAGGGGGCTGGGTGTGTGTGGGGAGGGGCTGGATGTGTGGGGGAGGGGCTGGATGTGTGGGGGATGAGCTGGTTGTGTGGGGGAGCGGCTGGACGTGTGGGGGAGGGGCTGGACGTGTGGGGGAGGGGCTGGACGTGTGGGGGAGGGGCTGGACGTGTGGGGGAGGGGCTGGATGTGTGGGGCTGGGTGAGTGGGGGGGTGGGCTGGGTGTGGAGGGGGTTCGGCTGGGTGTGGGGACGTGGGAGGCTGGGTGTGGGGCGTGGGAGGCTGGGTGTGGGGGCGTGGGAGGCTGGGTGTGGGGGCGTGGGAGGCTGGGTGTGGGGGCGTGGGAGGCTGGGGTCGTGGGAGGGGGCTGAGTGTGGGGGGGGGGGCTGGGTGTGGAGGGGGTGCGCTGTGTGTCAGTGTGGGGTGGAGGGAGGCTGGGTGTGTGGGGGGGAGGGAGGCTGGGTGTGTGGGGGGAGGGAGGCTGGGTGTGTGGGGGGGAGGGAGGCTGGGTGTGTGTGGGGGAGGGAGGCTGGGTGTGTGGGGGGGAGGGAGGCTGGGTGTGTGGGGGGGAGGGAGGCTGGGTGTGTGGGGGGGAGGGAGGCTGGGTGTGGGGGGGGAGGGAGGCTGGGTGTGGGGGGCGAGGGAGGCTGGGTGTGGGGGCGTTGGGCTGCTGGGTGTGGGGGCGTTGGGCTGCTGGGTGTGGGGGCGTTGGGCTGCTGGGTGTGGGGGAGGCTGGGTGTGGGGGCGTGGGAGGCTGGGTGTGGGGGTGTGGGAGGCTGGGTGTGGGGGCGTGGGGGCGTGGGAGGCTGGGTGTGGGGGCGAGGGAGGCTGGGTGTGGGGGCGTGGGAGGCTGGGTGTCGGGGCGTGGGAGGCTGGGTGTGGGGCCGTGGGAGGCTGGGTGTGGGGGCGTGGAAGGCTGGGTGTGGGGGCGGGGGGCTGGGTGTGGGGGGGGGGCTGGGTGTGGGCGCTGTGTGTGTGTGTGGGGGGGAGGGAGGCTGGATGTGGGGGGGGGGGAGGGAGGTTGGGTGTGTGGGGGAGGGGGCTGGGTGTGTGGGGGAGGGGGCTGGGTGTGTGGGGGAGGGGGCTGGGTGTGGGGGGGAGGGGGCTGGGTGTGGGGGGGAGGGGGCTGGGTGTGGGGGGGAGGGGGCTGGGTGTGTGGGGGAGGGGGCTGGGTGTGTGGGGGAGGGGGCTGTGTGTGTGGGGGAGGGGCCTGGGTGTGTGGGGGAGGGGGCTGGGTGTGTGGGGGAGGGGGCTGGGTGTGTGGGGGAGGGGGCTGGGTGTGTGGGGGAGGGGGCTGGGTGTGTGGTGGGGGGGGTTTGGTGTGTGGTGGGGCTGCGTCTGTATGGGGGGTGGGAGGCTGGGCGTTGGGGGGGTGGGAGGCTGGGCGTTGGTGGGGTGGGAGGCTGGGCGTTGGTGGGGTGGGAGGCTGGGCGTTGGTGGGGTGGGAGGCTGGGCGTTGGTGGGGTGGGAGGCTGGGCGTTGGTGTGGGGTGGAGGCTGGGCGTTGGTGGGGTGGGAGGCTGGGCGTTGGTGGGGTGGGAGGCTGGGCGTTGGTGGGGTGGGAGGCTGGGCGTTGGTGGGGTGGGAGGCTGGGCGTTGGTGGGGTGGGAGGCTGGGCGTTGGTGGGGTGGGAGGCTGGGGTTGGGGTGGCGTGGGAGGCTGGGGGTGGGAGGCTCGGGGAGGGGGTTGGAGGCTGGGTGGGGGGGTGGGAGTCAGGGCGTGGGGGGGTGGGAGTCAGGGCGTGGGGGGGGTGGGAGTCAGGGCGTGGGGGAGGTGGGAGTCAGGGCGTGGGGGGGTGGGACGCAGGGCGTGGGGGGGGGGGGGGTGGGAGGCAGGGCGTGGGGGGGGGTGGGAGGCAGGGCGTGGGGGGGGGGTGGGAGGCAGGGCGTGGGGGGGTTGGGAGGCAGGGCGTGGGGGGAGGGGGCTGGTGGTGTGGGGGAGGGGGCTGGGTGTGTGGGGGAGGGGGCTGGGTGTGTGGGGGAGGGGGCTGGGTGTGTGGGGGAGGGGGCTGGGTGTGTGGGGGGAGGGGGCTGGGTGTGTGGGGAGGGGGCTGGGCGTGTGGGGGAGAGGGCTGGGTGTGTGGGGGCGGGCTGGGTGTGTGGGGGGGGAGGGAGGTGTGTGTGGGGGAGGGAGGGAGGTGTGTGTGGTGGAGGGAGGGAGGTGTGTGTGGGGGAGGGAGGGAGGTGTGTGTGGGGGAGGGAGGGAGGTGTGTGTGGGGGGGAGGGAGGTGTGTGTGGGGGGGGAGGGGAGGGAGGTGTGTGTGGGGGGGGAGGGAGGGAGGTGTGTGTGGGGCTGGGTGTGTGGGGGGTGGGCTGGGTGTGTGGGGGTGGGCTGGGTGTGTGGGGGGTGGGCTGGGTGTGTGGGGGTGGGCTGGGTGTGTGGGGGGTGGGCTGGGTGTTGGGGGGTGGGCTGGGTGTGGGGGCGTTGGGCTGCTGGGTGTGTGGGAGCGTTGGGCTGCTGGGTGTGGGGGCGTTGGGCTGCTGGGTGTGGGGGCGTTGGGCTGCTGGGTGTGGGGGCGTTGGGCTGCTGGGTGCGGGGGCGTTGGGCTGCTGGGTGCGGGGGCGTTGGGCTGCTGGGTGTGGGGGCGTTGGGCTGCTGGGTGTGGGGGCGTTGGGCTGCTGGGTGTGGGGCGTTGGGGCTGGGTGTGGGGGCGTGGGAGGCTGGGTGTGGGGGCGTGGGAGGCTGGGTGTGGGGGCGTGGGAGGCTGGGTGTGGGGGCGTGGGAGGCTGGGTGTGGGGGCGTGGGAGGCTGGGTGTGGGGGCGTGGGAGGCTGGGTGTGGGGGCGTGGGAGGCTGGGTGTGGGGGCGTGGGAGGCTGGGTGTGGGGGCGGGGGGCTGGGTGTGGGGCGGGGGGGCTGGGTGTGGGGGCGGGGGGGCTGGGTGTGGGGCGGGGGGGCTGGGTGTGGGGCGGGGGGGCTGGGTGTGGGGGGGGGCGCTGGGTGTGGGGGGGGGGGGCTGGGTGTGGGCGCTGTGTGTGTGTGTGGGGGGGAGGGAGGCTGGACGTGGGGGGGGGGGAGGGAGGCTGGACGTGGGGGGGGAGGGAGGCTGGACGTGGGGGGGGAGGGAGGCTGGGTGTGGGGGGGGAGGGAGGCTGGGTGTGGGGGGGGGAGGGAGGCTGGGTGTGGGGGGGAGGGAGGGAGGCTGCGTGTGTGGGGGGGGAGGGTGGCTGGGTGTGGGGGGGGGGAGGAGACTGGGTGTGGGGGGAGGGAGACTGGGTGTGGGGGGGGGAGGGAGACTGGGTGTGGGGGGGGGGGGGAGGCTGGGTGTGGGGGGAGGGGGGCTGGGTGTGTTGTGGGAGCGGGGCTGGGTGTGTGGGAGGGGGGGCTGGGTGTGTGGGAGGGGGGCTGGGTGTGTGGGAGGGGGGCTGGGTGTGTGGGGGGGGGCTGGGTGTGTGGGGGGGCTGGGTGTGTGGGGGAGGGGGCTGGGTGTGTGGGGAGGGGGCTGGGTGTGAGGGGGAGGGAGGCTGTGTGTTGGGGGGGAGGGAGGCTGGGTGTGGGGGGGAGGGAGGCTGGGTGGGGGGAGGGAGGCTGGGTGGGTGGGGGGAGAGAGGCTGGTTGGGTGGGGGGAGAGAGGCTGGTTGGGTGGGGGGAGAGAGGCTGGGTGGGTGGGGGGAGAGAGGCTGGGTGGGTGGGGGGAAGGAGGCTGGGTGGGTGGGGGGGAAGGAGGCTGGGTCGGTGGGGGGGAAGGAGGCTGGGTGGGTGGGGGGGAAGGAGGCTGGGTGGGTGGGGGGGAAGGAGGCTGGGTGGGTGGGGGGAAGGAGGCTGGGTGGGTGGGGGGGAAGGAGGCTGGGTGGGTGGGAGGGAAGGAGGCTGGGTGGGTGGGGGGGGGCTGGGTGTGAGGGAGGGAGGCTGGGTGTGAGGGGGAGGGAGGCTGTGTGTTGGGGGGGGAGGGAGGCTGGGAGGGAGGCTGGGTGTGAGGGGGAGGAGGCTGTGTGTTGGGGGGAGGGAGGCTGGGTGTGGGGGGGGGAGGGAGGCTGGGTGTGGGGGGGGAGGGAGGCTGGGTGTGGGGGGAGGGAGGCTGGGTGTGTGGGGGAGGGGGCTGGGTGTGTGGGGGAGGGGGCTGGGTGTGGGGGGAGGGGGCTGGGTGTGTGGGGGAGGAGGCTGGGTGTGTGGGGGAGGGGGCTGGGTGTGTGGGGGAGGGGGCTGGGTGTGTGGGGGAGGGGGCTGGGTGTGTGGGGGAGGGGCTGGGTGTGTGGGGGAGGGGGCTGGGTGTGTGGGGGAGGGGGCTGGGTGTGTGGGGGAGGGGGCTGGGTGTGTGGGGGAGGGGGCTGGGTGTGTGGGGGAGGGGGCTGGTTGTGTGGGGGAGGGGGCTGGGTGTGTGGGGGAGGGGGCTGGGTGTGTGGGGAGGGGGCTGGGTGTGTGGGGGAGGGGGCTGGGTGTGTGGTGGGGGGGGGTTTGCTGTGTGGTGGGCTGCGTCTGTATGGGGGGTGGGAGGCTGGGCGTTGGGGGGGTGGGAGGCTGGGCGTTGGTGGGGTGGGAGGCTGGACGTTGGTGGGGTGGGAGGCTGGACGTTGGTGGGGTGGGAGGCTGGGCGTTGGTGGGGTGGGAGGTTGGGCGTTGGTGGGGTGGGAGGCTGGGCGTTGGTGGGGTGGGAGGCTGGGCGTTGGTGGGGTGGGAGGCTGGGCGTTGGTGGGGTGGGAGGCTGGGCGTTGGTGGGGTGGGAGGCTGGGCGTTGGTGGGGTGGGAGGCTGGGCGTTGGTGGGGTGGGAGGCTGGGGTTGGGGTGGCGTGGGAGGCTGGGGGGTGGGTGGGGTGGGAGGCTCGGGGGAGGGGGTTGGAGGCTGGGTGGGGGGTGGGAGTCAGGGCGTGGGGGGGGTGGGAGTCAGGGCGTGGGGGGGGTGGGAGGCAGGGCGTGGGGGGGGGGGTGGGAGGCAGGGCGTGGGGGGGGGGTGGGAGGCAGGGCGTGGGGGTGGGTGGGAGGCAGGGCGTGGGGGGGGGGTGGGAGGCAGGGCGTGGGGGGGGGTGGGAGGCAGGGCGTGGGGGGGGGGGCTGGGTGTGTGGGGGAGGGGGCTGGGTGTGTGGGGGAGAGGGCTGGGTGTGTGGGGGCGGGCTGGGTGTGTGGGGGGGGAGGGAGGTGTGTGTGGGGAGGGAGGGAGGTGTGTGGGAGGGGGAGGTGTGTGTGGGGAGGAGTGAGGTGTGTGTGGGGGAGGGAGGAGGTGTGTGTGGGGGGGGGAGGGAGGGAGGTGTGTGTGGGGG
>NW_027253886.1:0-11414 GCF_044704955.1 Pristiophorus japonicus | reverse complement strand
GGGAGGGAGAGAGAGAGAGAGAGAGAGAGAGCTGGGGGGGGGGGGGGGGGGGAAAGAGGTCAGGTCGGATCGGATCCAGTCCGGGAGTCGGGTCCAGTGGGGGGGGGGGGGGGTCGTCGGGTCGGGGAACAGGAGTGCGGGTCGGGTCAGTCGGGCGGGAGCGGGTGTCGGGTCCGGGGGGGGGGGGGGGGGGGGGGGGGAAGCAGGAGCTGGCCGTGGGAGGAGCATTATTCACGCAGCCCCAGTGAGGCCATTCAGCCAGGGCTAGGGGCTGCGTGCTTCGGGCCACTCCCACAGAGTTCGGCGACTGGAGCTAGTGCACTTGCGTGCCGACTGTAGCGCGCATGTGCATTGGTCCCGGCACTGTTTTCAGCGCAGGGACCTGGCTCCGCCCCCCCCCCCCCCCCCCACACCCCACCCACAGCTCGTGCTGGCTGCGCCGAGGGCCAGAGGACCTGTAAGTAGGTGGAGAATACCGAGGATTTTTTTAGGCGCGAAAAACGAGCGCCCAGCTCGGAGGGGCGCCCGTTTTGTTTCTTGTGGAAACTTGGGCCCAGGGTGTGTTAAAGAGCAACTCAGACTAGGAAGATCCCCCAGTTATGCGGAGTTAGCTCATCTACGCCAAGGCGGCAGCTAGGATGCAACCACTGGTCTCTGAGCCCTGCGGCAAAATGGGGCCATGGAGGAGAGCAGAGAAACAGGAAAAAAATAATCAGTTGGTGTTCCCATCACTGATCACGATCCCGTGAATCCCCCTTGGCTCAATTACAGAGGCATTTACAGTGAAACAGCCTGCCAACATTCACCATTTGGAGCCTCATATTGAATGGTCACTCATAGTGTGTACCAGGTGGCATCTGACTATCCGGCAAATGGCACTCTAGGAAGAGTCTCCATCTCCTTTGAAATGGAGGTATTAAGAAAGAAAAATACATAAATCACAGGACCGTGGTCTAAAAGAGACCAGTCTGGTGCATTGCACCCTCCTAATATATTCAGTCGGCTGCATGTGAGCTTTGGAAATGGTAATGATCTTTGAGCTTTCCACATTGCAATTTGGGGTTACAAAGACAAATTCTATTCTAAACAAGTGGCTGTAAATACAATGGGTTGTGAGAAGTAAGATGCAACAAACATCTGAAGGAGCAAGGATCACCATGGAAGGGACGAGAGCCATTTTTGCCTTGAGATGGGGGTTGAGGGCGTGGTGTAGTGAGAGTTATCTGCTGACTAGGATATACACACAGCTCAGTTCACAAGGATCGCTCGTGTGGTACAGGAAAGTGTCAAACCACACCATTGTTTTCCATTACCCTAAAGCACAGGAGAGACACAACTGAAAACAGGCCTTGAAAGATGAAAAGACACGACTATCTGAATTGGCTCCATGTGTTCTGATGGAATTCCTTCTTTGTCTGCTATTATAATGGTGGTTCCAAGCTACTTAAAATAAACAGATCAGCTTTAAAGATTTAAAGTTGATAGACGTTCAGCCATGATCTTATTGAATTGCAGAACAAGCTCGAGGGGCCTACTCTTATTTCTTATGTTATCATAAAGTGGTAGACAAAGGAATTACATATTAAAAAACCACAACCACTTGTGTGCTAATAATCCAAAGGCTTAGTGTGAAGGCTTGAGAGTTCAAATTTGACAGATGAGATTTTTCCCGAGAACAGCACAGTGGTATTGAATATTTAAGTGCATGGCAAGACTTGGCCACATTAGGAACAGAAGCCACAACATTCTCAGGCGCTTGATATGATTTTTATTCAATAACTGAGTTGAAGGAGCATGTCGCAATTTAACCACCGAGATACTCGTGTAACGAGCAGATTGAAAATCTCATCAAAACAGCGCAGCAGTTATGCCATAAGGATACATTTTGCATTTTAAATCTTTTTTAAAAATTGGGATATGTATTGAGCTTCCCTGTTGTATTGGTGATGAGACGTTTCCACTGTAGGGGAAGAATTGCTCTGTGATGTTGTGTATAAGCTCTTTATGAATACACTAACAATATTTCAGTTCCTACACTAACAATATTTCAGTTCCTCCCGTGTGGTAGCTTACTTTAAATTGAGGAGGGCCCCAGCTGAAGTACCAAAGCCCAGAGAGCAGGACACAAGTAGGGTTGAAAAAAAAGAGGACAAGAGAAGCTTAAGGTATATAGTACTGCTTAAGTTGGATGCACATTCGGAGGCCGAACTCCAAACCATCGTTGATTCCTTCAGTGAAGCGTACGAGAGACAGGGCGTTACATTAAACATCTGAAAGACAATGGTTCTTTACCAATGTCTGCCCCCGCCGCACAACACTGCCCCCCGATTATCAAGATCCATGACGAGACCTTGGACAGAGTGGACCACTTTCCATACCTTGGGAGCCTTCTGTCAGCGAGGTTTGACATCGCTGACGAAATCCAACATCGCCTTTAGCCATTTGAATAAAGAGTGTTTGAAGACCAAGACCTCAAACCCGGCACCAAGCTCACGGTCTGCAGAGCAGCAGTGATACTCGCCCTCCTGTATGCTTCAGAGACATGGACATCGTACAATAGGCACCTCAAGGCACTGGAGAAGTACCACCAATGCTGCCTCCACAAAATCCTGCAATTCCATTGGCAGGACAGGCATACAAATGTCAGTGTTCTTGCTCAGGTCAACATCGAGGCATTAATTACACTCAATCAGGGCCACATTGTACGCATGCCTGATAAAAGACTCCCAAAGCAAGCACTCTACTCTGAGCACTGCCACGGCAAGCAAGTCCCAGGAGGGCAGAGAAAACGCTTCAAGGACGCCCTCATAGCCTCCTTGAAAAATTGTAACATCCTCATCAACTATTGGGAATTCCTGGCCCAAGACTGCTCAAATTGGAGAGCATTCGAGAAGGCGCCGAACACTTTGAGTCTCTTCGTCGGGAGCATGCGGAAGCCAAGCACCAACACCGGAAGGAGCGCATGGCAAACCAAACACCCCACCCACCTGACCCTTCAATCCTGCGTCAGAGTCTGTAGATCCCGCATAGGACTCATTAGTCACCTTACATCCCATAATATTGATGTGGAAGCAAGTCATCCTCGATGCCAAGGGACGGCCTAAGATACCAGCAGGGTTGAAAAAGAGGCAGAGTGAAGACAAGGTATATAGTACTACTCAAGTTGGATGCAGGAACAGCCATTTCTGACGCAACACTTATGTGAACCACTTCCTGATGTTATTTAGTCATTGGTAACAGGATATCCCACTTAAGAGTCCTTGAGCAGCCATAGTTTCACTGGGACTACTACAAGCCTGGGTCTCACTGTCACTATTAGGGGGATCCATGACTTCTCACAGCCGATGAAGGGCTAGTTTTAATTACGGTATCCTCACAATCCAAATGTCCTGCAAGAACACACCTGCAGTGCAAAGGATGAATGCAGTTGCAAGGAAGGAGTACATCTGTATTTCTAAAGCTGCTCAGCACTGCACCCTGACCCTTCATTTTCTATTTCCTGTAGTGACAAGTCAGTACACTTGTAACCCAACACTTCTCTCCAGAGTAACCATTTTCTAGCTGCAGTGAAAGCAGCTTACAATTATTCATTCTCATCATTGAGCTAAGGAGGAGAAGGGGTGTGGGGACAGATAAAATACAATGTCGAAACAGAAAACATAGAATTTAACGTTTAATCTGGATTTGGATTGAAACCACAGTAACAGGATGATCAGATTATAATGCAAACACAAAGCTTCAAGCCTGTGGGTTGCCACTGCAGAGTCATCATGTTTCATGTAACCAAATCCAGTGACCCTTCATTAACTCTGCAGTATAAATTTATGTAAATACCACTTGCTACACAATTCGAACTCGCAGATTCCAATTACTATCCTCTCCCACCCCCGCAATATAGAAAGTTGATAGAAAACACAATTAAGGGGTGTGTTGAAAGGCACAGTTAGAGTGGAAGCTGTGGTGTTGAGTTAGGAGGATAAATCTATGCTGAACAGCAGGAAGGTGAAGTTTGAAGCCAAGGGGCAGCATGCTGCTGGATTGCGCCAGTGCCTTGCACTACCAGGATGCAATTCCAATTATCCCCAGTATTTCCCATCTCCACCAATGGCTCAAAGAATGAATGCACCATGCAATGATACTGAGACAGAGAAACCAAGGTCAACTCCAGGTTCAATCCCTGGGCAAGGGCAGCAGGCGCCTGGGAACACCACCAAGTTACACAGCATCCTGACTTGGAAACATATCGTCGTTCCTTCATCGTTGCCGAGTCAAAATCCTGGAACCCGCTCCCTAACAGCAGTGTGGAAGCACCTTCACCACAAGGACTGTAGCGGTTCAAGGCAGCAGTTCACCACTACCTTCTCAAAGGCAATTTTGGATGGGTAATAATTGCTGGCCTTGCCAGAGATGGCCACATCCCATGAATAACTAAAAAAGGAGCAAGACCATCAGGCCTGTCAATGTTCACCCTGCTCATTAGACAGTGCAACTCAATGTCCAACCACAAGTTGCTAAACCCCAGTGTAGACAAGAAACACCAATTGCCTAGAAACTTGAGGGGAAATTCCTTCTCTACTCCCCGAGGCAATTAAGCAAGCACCAGGAGACAATGGTGATCCATCATGCATCCCTAGATGCACATAACCAACACCCAAACTCCCATGAGCCTCTGCGCGAAGTTACAATAAACATTCTCACCGACAATTTTCAACTTGAATTAACAATCGAACATAGCCATTATGGAAATTTTCTTAAAACTAGATAGATTTTCAATTGTGCAGAGTAAGTATAGGATTAACAGGAACTGGGAAATAGAAGTAGTTGCCTGGAACACTAATATGAACCATGACAGAGAGGAAAAGACCCTCTGGTCCATCCAGCCTATCCCACACAATTGTGATACCTCGTTCCTAGTTCCGAATCAATCCCCCTTTTACTGCCACTCTTTCTGACTTTCTAATTCTTTTCCATGTCTCTTAAACTAATTAATTCCCGGAACATCAAAATTGTGGAACTCTATACCTCTTTCATTCTTCCCTTTCTCTTAGAATCTGCAGATAGTTAAAACCCAAGTTTGACTTCAATTAACCAATACTACTTGACCTCCCATCTTTTCGAACCTTGCTTACAAACTTGCTTGTCCTGCACCATGGTACTCGACCCTTCAGATGGTAGCTGTGCCTCAGAGTCAGATGGTCGTGGGTTCAAGTTATGCTCCAGAAATCTGGACCGACACTCCAGTGCAGCACTGAGGAAGTGCTGCAGCGTCGAAAGTGTTGTATTTTGGATGAGATGTTAAACTGAGGCCCTGTCTGCCCTCTCAGATGGACATAAAGCTCCCATGGCACTATTTTGAATTAGAGCAGGCAAGTTCTCCCGGTCCTGAACAATATTTATCCCTCAACCATCATCACTAAAAACATCATATCTGTGGGAGCTTGCTGTGTGCAAATTCGCTGCCGTGTTTCCTACACTGCAACAGTGACTACACTTCATAAAAGTACTTAATTGGCTGTAAAGCACTTTGGGATGTCGCATGGTCATGAAAAGCTGCTATATAAATGCAAGTACAAAAGGCAAAATACTGCGGATGCTGGAAATCTGAATCATAAACAACTGCTCACGATGCGGTCTCCATATTGATGAGACCGAATGCAGGTTGGGTGATCGCTTTGCTCAATACCTCCGTACAGTCCGCGAGCGTGACTGAGCTTCCGGTCGACTGCCGTTTTATTTCTCTGTCCCACTCCCACTTCTTTGTTCCAGTAAAGCTCAACGTAAGCTCAGTGGACAGCACCTCATCTTTCGATTAGGCACTTTACAACCTTCCAGACTCAACATCGAGTTCAACAATTCCAGATCATAACCACTGCTCCCATTTTTTGGACAGCAGGTGTCAGTAATGGTTCTGTTGTTGCCATTTACAGTTCCTCTAGACCTATTTTTGTTTCTTTACTTGTCCCATGACCACCCCCCTTTGCCTTGCACTATTATCCTTTTGTCATTTAATCTCTCCTGCCTTCCACCCAATCACAGACCCTTACCCCCTCCCCACTTTCCCTACCTCTGTACTTTGCTTAACACCTATTACATAGCTAACATTTTTCAGTTCTAATGAAAGGTTAGCGGGCTGAAACATTAACTGTTTCTCTCTCCAGAGATGCTGCCTGACCTGCTGAGTATTTCCAGCATTTTCTGATCATAGTATAAAGTCTTTCTTTCATCTAAGCTCCTCAATAAAAGTGTGATTTTTTTCCCCCCCAAACAGTGCAACTGTTCCACCACCCTGGTTCTCTGTTCCAATGGGTAGATGCAAGTGTTGCCAACTCTTGGGAAAGAGTCAAACACTCAACTGCTGGAGGAATCATTACTCGAATCTAAGACTTGTTTTGGTCATTTGTTACAAAGCTGCTGTCACTATTTAAAAAAAAGAAAGATAGATATACAGGTACACAGTGGTGTTCCACAGGGGTCAGTATTAGGACCACTGCTATTTTTCATATATATTAATGACTTGGACTTGGGTATACAGTGCATGTCAAAGTTTGCAGATGATCCAAAACTCGGAAATGTAGTAAACAATGAGGAGGATAGTAACAGACTTGAGGAGGACACCGTCAGACTGGTGCAATGGGCAGACACATGGCAGATGAAAGTTAATGTTGAGAAGCATGAAGTGTTACTTTTGGTAGGAAGCATGAGGAGGAGCAATACAAAAAAAATGGTACCCATTTTAAAGGGGTGGAGGAACAGAGACTTATGGGGATGTATGTGCACAAATCTTTGAAGGCGGCAGGGTAAGTTGAGAAGGCTGTTAAAAAAGCATATGGGATTTGTGGCTTTATTAATAGAGGAAGGAGGTTATGCTAAACTTTATAACGTCCTGGTTAGGCCTCAGCTAGATAGATAGTGTGTTCAATTCTGGGCACTATACTTTAGGAAGGATGATGTCAAGGCATTGGAGAGGATGCAGAGAAGATTTACAAGTACCACGAGGGATAAGGGACTTCAGTTACATGGAGAGACTGGAGAAGTTGGATTTGTTCTCCTTCGAGCAGAGAAGATTATATTTAATAGAGGTGTTCAAAATCATGAAGGGTTTAGATAGAGTAAATAAGGAGAAACTGTTTCCAGTGGCAGAAGGGTCGGTAACCAAAGGACACAGATTTAAAGTGATTGGCAAAAGAACCAGAGGCGACATGGGGAATCATTTTTTACACAGCGAGTTGCTGTGATCCGGAATGCACTGCCTGAAAGGGTGGTGGAAGCAGATTCAATAATAAACTTTCAAAACAGAATTAGATAAATACTTAAAAATTTAAAAAAATGAGGGGGCTATGGAGAAAGAGTTGGGGGGATTCATCAGAGAGCTCTATCGAAGAGTCAGTGCAGGCACGATGGGCTAAATGGCCTCCTCCTGTGCTGTATGATTCTAACTAATGAATGGTCCCACCCAAAATGTGAATGTAACCGCCTTCTCTTTATTGTCCCCTCCCACTAAATTTTATCCCTTCTTTTCCTGAAGGTTCACACTTTTGCTGGGATACATTTCCATGGGCACCTCCAACCCTCTTGTACCTTGCCACTCTTCATGTGCGAGGTCAGACAGTGAAAACTGGCAGGCTATTCGACTATGGAAGGAACAAGAGCTGAACTCAATCCTGTCTCCACCCAATGTCCTCGCATGCAACTTCCAACAGAGGGCACTGAGAGCTACCAATTGTTTCCCTGTTAACAACTGACGAGATTTCAATCAGCCTCCATGTCTTAAATCAACAGAATTGACGTCGCTCTTTTGCAGGCTGTACAAGTTAAAATAACGGAAATTTTTGATGTTAAATTGCGCTTTCAAATTTTCAAAACGTTCCACGCGGCAATTCCTAGATTCTTACCTGCAGAAGTTTCTTTGAACTTTTCACTGCTTTTCTTTTTCCGCCATTTCCACGGTTTGAATATCTTCCCAAATCCCGGAAATTTCCCCTTCCTCCGTGCGGTGGGCGTGTTCGAACCGGAGACGTTGTTCCCCGAGCCCATGGGCGGATGCTGCTCGCCTTCCTCAGCTGCACACAGCCATTGGAGGAGAAAAATAAAATCCAATTAAACTCCGAAGTCCAAATGAGGGAACAGAATCAAAAGACAGAGCGAGAGTTGCACCAGCTGTTGAATGCTTGATTCCGTTCTTAAATATCCTTGCATAAAACATCCCCGACCAATGCACGCAAGCAGCGTGAGCATGTTTTTGTTTATAAAGAAAAGTGTTTTGGGGAAGGAGGGGGAAGAAGGGGCATTGAATTCCAAACTTGCTTTCACATCTGGAACCGGAGTTTGAATCCAGCCTAAATTGATAAGACAATCATTTCTACAGTTAATTGTAAGGCTCCTCTGGGAAATGGGGTCTGAAAGAACAAGTATTAATTGGCTGTATAGCGCTCTGGGGCACCCCTTTAAAGGCATGGTATAAGTACAGGTCTTTATTTTTCTTTGTTTTTTCAGCACAAAGGCTTGTTTTTCACTCGAGCAATCACAGTCATATTTGCTGCATGCGATAAATTAGTGACTAGAGATTTCAGCAACAACTGCGGAAGCATCCTTCAGCAATTCACTGCCATGACAAAAAGTTAACTCAATCGCGGGCAAACCGTAGACTCTTGTACACGTTACACTTTTGTTGTTTGGTTTATTTTTCCATTTCAAGAGAAACCACATAAATGGCCCATATTATTCTGCTCTTTGCTTGAAAACAATACTTTTCAACATGCCATACATTCCTACACATGCAAAATCAATCTTGAACTAATAGCACGGCTTCACGTATATCTTTCAGAAATATAACCTAGTGACTTGAACGGATATGGCAGACAATTGGTTTGGCCACTCACCGCCAGATCTGGCTGTAGCCATTCACCACCCATAAAGCATTATCGGGTCTTGCTCTGGTCTGTCAAAATTGCTCACTACTTCAGAATCATTCTGGATTAGAAAGATAAACACCGGTTTCTATTCTCAACTGCTAACCGTCTTCTTAAACCGCTCTCCCATCTCCTCCACCCTCACCTTTGACAACAATTGCGAGGAGCTCATGGACTTCTTAGTCTCAAAGATCAGCTGCCTCTGCCTCTTCTCTTTCTTTCCCTATCCCAACAAGCCAAACTTCCTCAAAGGCACCCCCCCGCTAAGCTAGACCTGAACTCACCTCTTTCTCCAGTTTCTCTCCGATTTCCCCACGTCCAACCACCCAAATCCCTGCCCATCTTTGCCGCAATTCCATGTTTGAATCCCTCCGATCAGATTTCCGCCCCTGCCACAGTACCAAAATGGCTCTCATCAAAGTCACAAATGACATCCTTTATGACTGTGACAAAGGCAAACTAACCCTCCTCGTCCTTTTTGACTTGTGTGCATCCTTTGATATGGTTGACCACTCCATCCTTCTCCAATGCCTCTCCACCGTCATCCAGCTGGGTGGGACTGCACTCGCCCGGTTTCATTCTTATCTATCGAATCAGCCAGAAAATCACCTGCAATGGCTTCTCTTCCTGCTCCCACATCGTTATCTCTGGTATCCCCCAAGGATCGATCCTTGGGCCTTCTATTTTTCATCGACATACTGCCCCCACTCCCCACCCCCCTTGGTGACGTCATCTGAAAACACAGCATCAGTTTCCACATGTATGCTGATGACACCCAGCTCTAACTCACCACCACTTCTCTCAACCCCTCCACAGTCTCTAAATTGTCAGACTGCTTGTCCGACATCCAATTCTGGATGAGCAGAAATTTTCTGCAATTAAATATTGGGAAGACCGAAGCCATTGGTTTCAGTCCCCGCTTCAAACTCTGTTCGCTAGCCACTGACTCCATCCCTCTCTCTAACAACCGGCTGAGGCTGAACCAGACTGTTCGCAACCGTTGTCAGATTTGACCATGAAATGAGCTTCCAACCCCATTCAGCGGCATAATTAAGACCACCTATTTCCACCTCGGTAACATCACCCGACTCCACCCTTGCCTCCCCCATTCCCCTCTTTGTAAACTTGTCATCCAAAACTTGGCGGCTCGTGTCCTAACTCGCACCAAGTCTCATTCACCCATCACCCCTGTGCTCGCAGACCTGCATCGACTCCGGTTAAGCAACGCCTCGATTTCAAAATTCTCATCCTCGTTTTCAAATCCCTCCATGGCCTCACTCCTCCCCATCTCTGTAATCTCCTCCAGCGCGCCCCCACCATCACCCCCCCCCCCCCCCCCCCCCCACCGACCCCCACCCACCTCCCCGGAGATGTCTGCACTCCTCTAATTCTGCCCTCTTGAGCATCCCTGATTATAATCGCTCAACCATTGGTGGCCATGCCTTCTGTTGTCTAACCTCTAAGCTCTGGAATTCCCTGCCTAAAACTCTCCGCCTCTCCCTCCTCCTTTAAGACGCTCCTGAAAACCTACCTTTTTGACCAAGCTTTTGGTCATCTGCCCTAATTTCTTATGTGGCTCGGTGTCAAATTTTTTTGTCTTATAATACTCGTGAAGCGCCTTGGGACATTTTACTATGTTAAGGGCGTTATATAAATATAAGTTATTGTTGTTGATGTACGGGCATAGCAAATTCTCCTAAAAGTTTAAATAGTACTGGAACCCAGCAAGACAACATTGGCACACCTGGATATTCACCTTGCAAGAGTCTGTTCAGGTGGCATGGCCATTTTTATACTTTCACACAACAATCCGTTTTCATGAAACCTTCATGGAGCAACAGATTTTCTACCAATTTTTGGTATTACACAATGACACACATCAGTTTCTATGATTTGCCCTTCAGTTCAGCTCTAAAAGTTGGCCAAGAGCAGTAGTTCAGAACCTGGTTGATGTAAAATATCGGTTCATGTTTCCATTATCGTGGAAAGTAAGCGCTTGCTGGTGGGGAGTTATCTTTGGCCCAGAATTTGCAGTCAGCGGCGAAGCAAAGGTGTTCTGTCGTTGGTCCCGAAGCAAGCTGCCCACAAAGAGCTCGCGATCTCTGTGGCGCGAAGTTTGCCTATTTCGAAGTGCAATTGAGATCAGTGTAGTGTAATGGGGATCCCATTGCATGATCTGCTGTGACATCAACAAGCTGTCTAAGCAGCCAATCACAATGCAGAAATCCTCCAAACAGGGAATCGGGAAGTGAAGAAGCTCCTTTTATTCTAACTTTAAAAAATGTTGGCGAGCAAAACAAAGATTGGGGCTCTCACATGGGGAAAGGTAAACCTGAGACAAACTTAAAAAATATATATATTTTTTTACAAAGATGTTTAGAAATTGTAATTTTTATAATGGGGGGGGGGGGGGTGGCGGAAGGGAGACAGCAAGGTGGGGTGAGGGGGAGAGGAGGGAGGACGGGCGAGGGTGGGGAGGGAGGGGAGGGGGAGGACGGGCGAGGG
>NW_027253885.1:0-10000 GCF_044704955.1 Pristiophorus japonicus | reverse complement strand
ACTCTCACGCACACTCACTCTCACTCACTCTCACTCACACTCACTCACTCTCACTCACACTCACTCTCACTCACTCTTCACTCTCACTCACTCTCACTCACAATCCTCACTCACATCATCTCACTCACTCTCACTCACTCTTACTCACTCTCACTCACACTCACACTCACTCACTCTCACTCACACTCACTCTCACTTCACTCACTCTCACTCACACTCACTCACACTCACTCTCACTCACTCCTCACTCACACTCACACTCACTAATTCTCACTCACACTCACTCAATCTCACTCACTCTCACTCTCTCTCACTCACTTTCACTCTCACTCACTCACACTCACTCACACTCACTCACACTCACTCACTCACACTGACTCTCACTCACTCACACTCACTCTCACTCACACTCATTCAATCTCACTCACTCTCATTCTCACTCACTCTCACTCATTCTCAGTCACTCTCACTCACTCTCACTAACTCACACTCACACTCACTCACACTCACTCACACTCACTCTTACTCACTCACACTCACTCACTCTCACTTACTCTCAATCACACTCACTCAAACTCACTCACTCTCACTCACATTCACTCACACTCATTCAATCTCACTCACTCTCATTCTCACTCATTCTCACTCACATACTCACTCACTCTCACTCACACTCACACTCACACACACTCACTCACACTCACACTCACTCAATCTCACTCACTCTCACTCTCACTCAATCTCACTCACTCTCACACACTTTCACTCACTCTCACTCTCATTCACTCACACTCACACTCACACTCACTCACACTCACTCACACACATCCGTTCTCACTCACTCTCACTCACTCTCACTCACACTCACGCACTCACTCACGCTCATTCACATTCACTCACACTCACACTCAGTCACACTCACAGACTCTCACTCACTCTCACTCACACTCACTCACACTCACTCACACTCACTCACTCGCACTCACTCTCACACACTCTAACTCTCACTCACTCACACTCACTCACACTCACTCACACACACTGACTCTCACTAACTCACACTCACTCACACTCACACTCACTCACTCTCACTCACACTCACTCTCACTCTCACTCACTCTCACACTCACTCACACTCACTCTCACTCACTCTCACTCATACTCACACTCACTCATTCTCACTCACACTCACTCAATCTCACTCACTCTCACTCACTCTCACTCACTCTCACTCTCACTCACTCACACTCACTCACACTCACTCACACTCACTCACACACACTGACTCTCACTCACTCACACTCACTCTCACTCACACTCATTCAATCTCACTCACTCTCATTCTCACTCACTCTCACTCATTCTCACTCACTCTCACTCTCACTCACTCTCACTAACTCTCACTCACACTCACTCACACTCACTCATTCTCACTCACATACTCACTCACTCTCACTCACACTCACACTCACACACACTCACTCACACTCACACTCACTCACACTCACACTCACTCTCACTCACACTCATTCAATCTCACTCATTCTCAATCACACTCACTCAATCTCACTCACTCTCACTCTCACTCACTCTCACTCACTCTCACACACTCTCACTCACTCTTACTCTCACTCACTCACACTCACACTCACACTCACTCACACTCACTCACACTCACTCACACACATCCGTTCTCACTCACTCTCACACACTCTCACTCACACTCACGCACTCACTCAAGCTCATTCACATTCACTCACACTCACACTCAGTCACACTCACAGACTCTCACTCACTCTCACTCACACTCACTCACACTCACTCACACTCACTCACTCGCACTCACTCTCACACACTCTAACTCTCACTCACTCACACTCACTCACACTCACTCACACACACTGACTCTCACTAACTCACACTCACTCTCACTCACACTCATTCAATCTCACTCACTCTCATTCTCACTCACTCTCACTCATTCTAACTCACTCCCACTCACACTCACACTCTCTCACATTCACTCACTCTCACTCACACTCACTCACACTCACTCACTCTCACTCACTTTCACTCACACTCACGCACTCACTCATTCTCATTCACACTCACTCTCACTCACACTCACTCACACTCACTCACACTCACTCACTCTCACTCTCAATCACACTCACTCAAACTCACTCACTCTCACTCACTCTCACTCACTCTCACTCACTCTCACTCTCACCCACTCTCACTCACTCTCACTCACTCTCACTCACTCTCACTCACACTCAGTCTCACTCTCACTCACACTCACTCACACTCACTCACTCTCACTCACTTTCACTCACACTCACGCACTCACTCATTCTCATTCACACTCACTCTCACTCACACTCACTCACACTCACTCACACTCACTCACTCTCACTCTCAATCACACTCACTCAAACTCACTCACTCTCATTCACTCTCACTCACTCTCACTCACACTCACTCTCACCCACTCTCACTCACTCTCACTCACTATCACTCACTCTCACTCACACTCAAGCTCACTCACTCACTCACTCTCACTCACTCTCACTCACTCTCACTCACATTCACACAAACTCATGCACTCTCACTCACTCTCACACACACTTACTCACACTGACTGATTCTCACTCACTCTCACTCACACTCACTCACATTCACACTCACTCACTCTCACTCACTCTCGCTCTCACTCACTCTCACTCACTCTCACTCAACTCACTCACACTCACTCACACTCACTCACTCTCACTCACTCTCACTCACTCTCACTCACACTCAGTCTCACTCTCACTCACTCTCACTCACACTCACTCACACTCACTCTCACTCACTTACACTCACTCACTCTCACTTACTCTCAATCACACTCACTCAAACTCACTCACTCTCACTCACATTCACTCACACTCATGCACTCTCACTCACTCTCAAACACACTCACTCACACTCACTCACTCTCACTCACTCTCACTCACACTCACTCACACTCACTCACTCTCACTCACTCTCACTCACTCTGACCCTCACCGAACAGTCACATTCACTCACTCTCACTCTCACTCACCCTCACACTCACACTCACACTCACTCACAATCACTCACTCTCACGCACACTCACTCTCACTCACTCTCACTCACACTCACTCACTCTCACTCACACTCACTCTCACTCACTCACTCTCACTCACTCTCACTCACACTCACTCACAATCACTCACTCTCACACACTCTCACTCACTCTTACTCACTCTCACTCACACTCACACTCACTCACTCTCACTCACACTCACTCTCACTCTCACTCACTCTCACTCACACTCACTAATTCTCACTCACACTCACTCAATCTCACTCACTCTCACTCTCTCTCACTCACTCTCACTCTCACTCACTCACACTCACTCACACTCACTCACACTCACTCACACACACTGACTCTCACTCACTCACACTCACTCTCACTCACACTCATTCAATCTCACTCACTCTCATTCTCACTCACTCTCACTCATTCTCAGTCACTCTCAATCACTCTCACTAACTCACACTCACACTCACTCACACTCACTCATTCTCACTCACATACTCACTCACTCTCACTCACACTCACACTCACACACACTCACTCACACTCACACTCACTCAATCTCACTCACTCTCACTCTCACTCAATCTCACTCACTCTCATACACTCTCACTCACTCTCAATCTCATTCACTCACACTCACACTCACACTCACTCACACTCACTCACACTCACTCACACACATCCGTTCTCACTCACTCTCACTCACTCTCACTCACACTCACGCACTCACTCACGCTCATTCACATTCACTCACACTCACACTCAGTCACACTCACAGACTCTCACTCACTCGCACTCACACTCACACTCACTCACACTCACTCACACTCACTCACTCGCACTCACTCTCACTCACTCTAACTCTCATTCACTCACACTCACTCACACTCACTCACACTCACTCACACACACTGACTCTCACTAACTCACACTCACTCTCACTCACACTCATTCAATCTCACTCACTCTCATTCTCACTCACTCTCACTCATTCTAACTCACTCTCACTCACACTCACACTCTCTCACATTCACTCACTCTCACTCTCAATCACACTCACTCACACGCACGCTCACTCAACCTCACTCACTCTCACTCACTATCACTCTCACGCACCCTCACTCACTCTCACTCTCACTCTCACTCACTCTCACAAACTCTCACTCACACTCACTCACACTCACTCACACTCACTCATTCTCACTCACATACTCACTCAATCTCACTCACACTCATACTCACACAATCTCACTCACTCTCACACTCACACTCGCTCACACTCACTCACTCTCACTCACACTCACGCACTCACTCATTCTCATTCACACTCACTCTCACTCACACTCACTCACACTCACTTACTCTCACTTACTCTCACTCACACTCACTCTCACTCACTCTCACTCACACTCACACTCACTCATTATCACTCACACTCACTCAATCTCACTCACTCTCACTCACTCTCACTCAATCTCACTCTCACTCACTCACACTCACTCACACTCACTCACACTCACTCACACACACTGACTCTCACTCACTCACACTCACTCTCACTCACACTCATTCAATCTCACTCACTCTCATTCTCACTCACTCTCACTCATTCTCACTCACTCTCACTCACTCTCACTAACTCACACTCGCACTCACTCACACTCACTCATTCTCACTCACATACTCACTCACTCTCACTCACACTCACACTCACACACACTCACTCACACTCACACTCACTCAATCTCACTCACTCTCACTCTCACTCACTCTCACTCACTCTCACACACTCTCACTCACTCTCACTCTCATTCACTCACACTCACACTCACACTCACTCACACTCACTCACACTCACTCACACACATCCGTTCTCACTCACTCTCACTCACTCTCACTCACACTCACGCACTCACTCACGCTCATTCACATTCACTCACACTCACACTCAGTCACACTCACAGACTCGCACTCACTCTCACTCACACTCACTCACACTCACTCACACTCACTCACTCGCACTCACTCTCACTCACTCTAACTCTCACTCACTCACACTCACTCACACTCACTCACACTCACTCACACACACTGACTCTCACTAACTCACACTCACTCTCACTCACACTCATTCAATCTCACTCACTCTCATTCTCACTCACTCTCACTCATTCGAACTCACTCTCACTCACACTCACACTCTCTCACATTCACTCACTCTCATTCTCAATCACACTCACTCACACGCACTCTCACTCAACCTCACTCACTCTCACTCACTATCACTCTCACGCACCCTCACTCACTCTCACTCTCACTCTCACTCACACTCACTCACTCTCACTCAAACTCACTCTCACTCACTCTCACTCACACTCACTCTCACTCACTCTCACTCACTCTCACTCACACTCACGCACTCACTCATTCTCATTCACACTCACTCTCACTCACACTCACTCACACTCACTTACTCTCACTTACTCTCACTCACACTCACTCTCACTCACTCTCACTCACACTCACACTCACTCATTATCACTCACACTCACTCAATCTCACTCACTCTCACTCACTCTCACTCACTCTCACTCTCACTCACTCACACTCACTCACACTCACTCACACTCACTCACACACACTGACTCTCACTCACTCACACTCACTCTCACTCACACTCATTCAATCTCACTCACTCTCATTCTCACTCACTCTCACTCATTCGAACTCACTCTCACTCACACTCACACTCTCTCACATTCACTCACTCTCACTCTCAATCACACTCACTCACACGCACTCTCACTCAACCTCACTCACTCTCACTCACTATCACTCTCACGCACCCTCACTCACTCTCACTCTCACTCTCACTCACTCTCACAAACTCTCACTCACACTCACTCACACTCACTCATTCTCACTCACATACTCACTCAATCTCACTCACACTCATACTCACACACTCTCACTCACTCTCACACTCACACTCGCTCACACTCACTCACTCTCACTCAAACTCACTCTCACTCACACTCACTCACACTCACTCACTCTCACTCACTCTCACTCACACTCACGCACTCACTCATTCTCATTCACACTCACTCTCACTCACACTCACTCACACTCAATTACTCTCACTTACTCTCACTCACACTCACTCAAACTCACTCACTGTCACTCACTCTCACTCACTCTCACTCACACTCACTCTCACCCACTCTCACTCACTCTCACTCACTCTCACTCACACTCACGCTCACTCACTCACTCACTCTCACTCACTCTCACTCACTCTCACTCACATTCACTCACACTCATGCACTCTCACTCACTCTCACTCACTCTCACACACACTCACTCACACTGACTCACTCTCACTCACTCTCACTCACTCTCACTCACACTCACTCACATTCACACTCACTCACTCTCACTCACTCTCACTCTCATTCACTCTCAATCACTCTCACTCACACTCACTCATACTCACTCACACTCACTCACTCTCACTCACACTCACTCACACTCACTCACTCTCACTCACACTCACTCACACTCACTCACACTCACTCACTCTCACTCACTCTCACTCACACTCACTCACAATCACTCACTCTCACTCACTCTCACTCACTCTCACTCTCACTCACTCACACTCACTCACACTCACTCACACTCACTCACACACACTGACTCTCACTCACTCACACTCACTCTCACTCACACTCATTCAATCTCACTCACTCTCATTCTCACTCACTCTCACTCATTCTCACTCACTCTCACTCTCACTCACTCTCACTAACTCTCACTCACACTCACTCACACTCACTCATTCTCACTCACATACTCACTCACTCTCACTCACACTCACACTCACACACACTCACTCACACTCACACTCACTCACACTCACACTCACTCTCACTCACACTCATTCAATCTCACTCATTCTCAATCACACTCACTCAATCTCACTCACTCTCACTCTCACTCACTCTCACTCACTCTCACACACTCTCACTCACTCTTACTCTCACTCACTCACACTCACACTCACACTCACTCACACTCACTCACACTCACTCACACACATCCGTTCTCACTCACTCTCACACACTCTCACTCACACTCACGCACTCACTCACGCTCATTCACATTCACTCACACTCACAGTCACACTCACAGACTCTCACTCACTCTCACTCACACTCACTCACACTCACTCACACTCACTCATTCTCACTCACATACTCACTCAATCTCACTCACACTCATACTCACACACTCTCACTCACTCTCACACTCACACTCGCTCACACTCACTCACTCTCACTCAAACTCACTCTCACTCACTCTCACTCACACTCACTCACACTCACTCACTCTCACTCACTCTCACTCACACTCACGCACTCACTCATTCGCATTCACACTCACTCTCACTCACACTCACTCACACTCACTTACTCTCACTTACTCTCACTCACACTCACTCAAACTCACTCACTGTCACTCACTCTCACTCACTCTCACTCACACTCACTCTCACCCACTCTCACTCACTCTCACTCACTCTCACTCACACTCACGCTCACTCACTCACTCACTCTCACTCACTCTCACTCACTCTCACTCACATTCACTCACACTCATGCACTCTCACTCACTCTCACTCACTCTCACACACACTCACTCACACTGACTCACTCTCACTCACTCTCACTCACTCTCACTCACACTCACTCACATTCACACTCACTCACTCTCACTCACTCTCACTCTCATTCACTCTCAATCACTCTCACTCAACTCACTCATACTCACTCACACTCACTCACTCTCACTCACACTCACTCACACTCACTAACTCTCACTCACACTCACTCACTCTCACTCACACTCACTCACACTCACTCACACTCACTCACTCTCACTCACTCTCACTCACACTCACTCACAATCACTCACTCTCACTCACTCTCACTCACTCTCAGTCTCACTCACTCACACTCACTCACACTCACTCACACTCACTCACACACACTGACTCTCACTCACTCACACTCACTCTCACTCACACTCATTCAATCTCACTCACTCTCATTCTCACTCACTCTCACTCATTCTCACTCACTCTCACTCTCACTCACTCTCACTAACTCTCACTCACACTCACTCACACTCACTCATTCTCACTCACATACTCACTCACTCTCACTCACACTCACACTCACACACACTCACTCACACTCACACTCACTCACACTCACACTCACTCTCACTCACACTCATTCAATCTCACTCATTCTCAATCACACTCACTCAATCTCACTCACTCTCACTCTCACTCACTCTCACTCACTCTCACACACTCTCACTCACTCTTACTCTCACTCACTCACACTCACACTCACACTCACTCACACTCACTCACACTCACTCACACACATCCGTTCTCACTCACTCTCACACACTCTCACTCACACTCACGCACTCACTCACGCTCATTCACATTCACTCACACTCACACTCAGTCACACTCACAGACTCTCACTCACTCTCACTCACACTCACTCACACTCACTCACACTCACTCACTCGCACTCACTCTCACACACTCTAACTCTCACTCACTCACACTCACTCACACTCACTCACACTCACTCACACACACTGACTCTCACTAACTCACACTCACTCTCACTCACACTCATTCAATCTCACTCACTCTCATTCTCACTCACTCTCACTCATTCTAACTCACTCCCACTCACACTCACACTCTCTCACATTCACTCACTCTCACTCACACTCACTCACACTCACTCACTCTCACTCACTTTCACTCACACTCACGCACTCACTCATTCTCATTCACACTCACTCTCACTCACACTCACTCACACTCACTCACACTCACTCACTCTCACTCTCAATCACACTCACTCAAACTCACTCACTCTCACTCACTCTCACTCACTCTCACTCACACTCACTCTCACCCACTCTCACTCACTCTCACTCACTCTCACTCACTCTCACTCACACTCAGTCTCACTCTCACTCACACTCACTCACACTCACTCACTCTCACTCACTTTCACTCACACTCACGCACTCACTCATTCTCATTCACACTCACTCTCACTCACACTCACTCACACTCACTCACACTCACTTACTCTCACTCACACTCACTCTCACTCACTCTCACTCACACTCACACTCACTCATTATCACTCACACTCACTCAATCTCACTCACTCTCACTCACTCTCACTCAATCTCACTCTCACTCACTCACACTCACTCACACTCACTCACACTCACTCACACACACTGACTCTCACTCACTCACACTCACTCTCACTCACACTCATTCAATCTCACTCACTCTCATTCTCACTCACTCTCACTCATTCTCACTCACTCTCACTCACTCTCACTAACTCACACTCGCACTCACTCACACTCACTCATTCTCACTCACATACTCACTCACTCTCACTCACACTCACACTCACACACACTCACTCACACTCACACTCACTCAATCTCACTCACTCTCACTCTCTCACTCACTCCTCACTCACTCTCACACACTCTCACTCACTCTCACTCTCATTCACTCACACTCACACTCACACTCACTCACACTCACTCACACTCACTCACACACATCCGTTCTCACTCACTCTCACTCACTCTCACTCACACTCACGCACTCACTCACGCTCATTCACATTCACTCACACTCACACTCAGTCACACTCACAGACTCGCACTCACTCTCACTCACACTCACTCACACTCACTCACACTCACTCACTCGCACTCACTCTCACTCACTCTAACTCTCACTCACTCACACTCACTCAC
>NW_027253883.1:0-11424 GCF_044704955.1 Pristiophorus japonicus | reverse complement strand
GTTGCATCCTGGGCCCACCCCTCTGTGACCCAAAACAAAGACACGAGGTGCAAATTACTGCCTGCGGGTGGACTGCAATCAAAAGCACCGGAGCGGAGCGGAACGCACCATGGGACCGAAGGAGCGCACTCGCCCCGTGGCTCAGCGGGCGAAAACATCGCTCTCTGTGGGCCGCAGCACTTCAACCTGGCTGAGTTAGCTAATGTTTGGGGTGTCAGTCCTCGGGGAATACACTGGTGACCAGGGCTCCAGCTCACAATCACCATGTATGGCCCATGCAGGTGTGAACGGCGGCAGAGAATCCAGCTCGGCAGCAGTGTGCCCTTTGTGGCCGAATACTTTCGTGCGTAGACAATGGCCACTTGGGTGAGGTGGCAACGCCCTCAGGACAGGGGAGCAAGGGGTAATCCCACACCGTCCTACAATCAGGTTTGTTGCCTCGCTCAGGAGATCACATGGTTTGGAGAGAGACAGACTATTATCTGAATGGTGACAGATTAGGAAAAGGGAAGGTGCAACGAGACCTGGGTGTCATGGTACATCAGTCATTGAAGGTTAGCATGCAGGTACAGCAGGCGGTTAAGAAAGCAAATGGCATGTTGGCCTTCATAGCGAGGGGATTTGAATACAGGGGCAGGGAGGTGTTGCTACAGTTATACAGGGCCTTGGTGAGGCCACACCTGGAGTATTGTGTACAGTTTTGGTCTCCTAACTTGAGGAAGGACATTCTTGCTATTGAGAGAGTGCAGCAAAGATTCACCAGACTGATTCCCGGGATGGCGGGACTGACCTATCAAGAAAGACTGGATCAACTGGGCTTGTATTCACTGGAGTTCAGAAGAATGAGAGGGGACCTCATAGAAACGTTTAAAATTCTGATGGGTTTAGACAGGTTAGATGCAGGAAGAATGTTCCCAATGTTGGGGAAGTCCAGAACCAGGGGTCACAGTCTGAGGATAAGGGGTAAGCCATTTAGGACCGAGATGCGGAGGAACTTCTTCACCCAGAGAGTGGTGAACCTGTGGAATTCTCTACCACAGAAAGTAGTTGAGGCCAATTCACTAAATATATTCAAAAGGGAGTTAGATGAAGTCCTTACTACTCGAGGGATCAAGGGTTATGGCGAGAAAGCAGGAAGGGGGTACTGAAGTTTCATGTTCAGCCATGAACTCATTGAATGGCGGTGCAGGCTAGAAGGGCTGAATGGCCTGCTCCTGCACCTATTTTCTATGTTTCTATGCAGCCAGGTTAAGTCAAAGTGATAAGACAAGGGGGCTCAATCTGAGCAACACTCGGCAAGTCACAGCTCTCCCCCCCCCTCCCCAATCACAGCTCTCTTCTACCTCCCCCCCAAAATCACAACTCGCCGCCCCCCCCTCCCCCCAATCACAGCTCTTCTCTCCCCCCCCACCCCCCCAGTAAATCTGGGATGCACTGGATTTCTGAATCCGTGTTCCAGATTTTAACAGAGAAATGAATTGTTTGCTAATTTCACACCTCTCAATGTGAGAGTGAAGACAGCGGCTCTCTGCTGCACTGCTAATGGGTATCAGCCATTTACCTACCCCAGCCCCTCCTGCCGTGAGACCCCTTCCCCAACATGCCACCGGCCCTCACCATCTTCCTACCGCCACGTTTGATAAGAAATGAGTGTATAAATATAGGCTTTTTCATTTGTTCACGTAGCACGAAAGGACCCATGTCCAAGTTCGTGAATTCCCTGTCGGTGACGATCTTATATTGATGGCCTCTAGTTATGCTCTTCCCCACAAGTGGAAACATTCTCTCTGTATCCACTCTATCAAAACCTTTCATTTTAAAGACCTCTATTAGGTCACCCCTCAGCCTTCTTTTTTTCCCAAGAGAAAAGAGGCCCAGCCTGTTCATCCTTTCCTGATACGTATACCCTCGCATTTCTGGTATCATCCTTGTAAATCTTCTCTGCACCCTCTCCAGTGCCTCTATATCCTGTTTATAATATGGCGACCAGAACTGTACACAGTACTCCAAATACAGTCTATCCAAGGTTCGATACAGGTTTAGCATAACTTCCATACTCTTCAGTTCTATCCCTTTGGAAATAAACCCTCGTGTTTGGTTTTGAGGAGGGTAACAAATTACCCTTATGGGGACCGTTCGAAGAAGTGTGAGAATTGGAATATAAATAAAAAAAATAAGGAAGCAAGAAAGGCCAATTGCATAATGGCAATGGTGCAATAACTATATTGAGTGAGAGACTCAGTGAGCAGAGTAGGCAGGCTCAGGCTCTGCAGGCACAAGCGGAGAGATTGGAGAGTGAAATAGGCGCTGTACAGGCAGAACGGAGATTAGTTGCCAATCAACAGTTGGAGATGCACCAATCACACACCCAGCTGCAGGATTCTTCAGGAACAATAACTAAGATGCAGTGAAAACTGAATCTCGACTCGAGCAAAAAAACCTCGGCAATCCCCAAAACTAAAAAAGCAGCGGCAGTTGGGACTAAGGAAGAGGCAAAAGGCGGGAGAGCTTGCTTGGACTGTGGGAGACAGGGACAGGTTGCACCCAGCGAGGCCTCGCTAAAGCTTGGTGTGCGATGCACATGCGCCAAAAAACCCGGATTTTGCAATCTGTCAAAATGTCTTTTGACAAATCGCACGCATCCCCGGGAGAGGGACATCCGTGTGGCAGAGATTGGGCAGTTTATTTGCCCAGCAAATGTCCTGCAAACTCTTACGCCTCGCAAGAGCAGGTGTATAGCTTACTTTCACCAGCGTGTTTTAAAACATAGAAAAATGAAATGTAATCACTCATTTTTGTATTAAAAACTCTGTCCATTAAGGTCAATTTATTTTAACCCTATTTAAAACACAATCAAAAAAATTTCAAAAAGGTAATTTTCCCAAAACATTTAATTAAATTCAATTTCAATTAATTTTAAATATGCGAGGTTTTAAAAAAAATTATTATGCTGTGTTTTGGGGTCTTATTTTCTCATTGACAGTAATGGGAGCCTGTACAAACAGAGCTCCCATTATCAATGAGAATACTCCACAGTGACTGGTGGTCCAGGCCCACGTGATCCCAGGATATATCTGAAAGACATGTTCCCATGGGCTGCTGAGCAGCGAATCTAGGCCGTCGACCGGAATCCTACGTTCCTCGGGGACCACCAGGTATTTTCGTAGATTTATTTCGGGTCGGAGGCGTTCGTCCGAAGGAAGCCTCTGACCGCAATTTTCCCCCCTACTGTTGCAGTCAGTCAATAGCCAAGCATCAACTCCTCTTGCAGGATGTCTTGAGCTTCTTAGAAGATGCCGTTTTAAAATTAATCCAAAAAAAGCTGCATTTGCACAGAAAATTGTAACTTTTTTTTTTGGCCGTTAAAACTGAACAGGGAGTTAAAAACCCAGATCCAGTCACGATACGACTGGTAGCGGAACGACCAAGACAAACGGTCATGGTCGTTCCTGGGGTTTTGTGGGATTTTGTTTGGGAGTTTATTGAGGGATTGAGTGAGACAGCAGCCCCGTTGTACCGCCATCTACAGGGCAACCCTGGTACAGAGGATTGGGACTGGGAATCACATCAGGCATTCAAATATCTTAAAGGGGCACTCACACGGTGCTCCACAGCCTTGCGAAGCCTGAGCCCAATCCCGCTCAGCCCTGCATTATGGAAGTTGCAGTTTCAGAGCAACGTCTATCTGCCGCGATAGTGCAAGAGGTGCACCCCAGTCGGATATTTCTCATGTACACTCACGCCCCGTAGAGAGATCGTACGACCAATGTACTGAGCTGATCCTGGGGGGTCCACGGGTTAGCCAAGCACAGGCAATATTCGGTAGGATTTAATCAGTTAATGTCGCACATCCTCATACCCCAGTGGCGTTATTAGTGAAGGGTCAGGTGAAAGGAGTGAGGAAGATGGATCTTGGAAGCGAGCGGTAAAGATATTGCAGTCCGACACTTCCACACCTACCAATTGGTTCATATGTTGCCATATGAGGGAGCACCCCATGCCTGTAAAGTGGAAGAGGTTGTATCTGGTGGATCTATTAAAACCATACCACTGGTGGGCTCCACAAGTGTACACGTGGATGGTTCCAGGTTTTTTGAACTGGGACAGTACCATACAGGCACTGCCTGCTGAATTCCACAGGACACTCCAAGTATCCTCATTAAATGCCCGCCCCAGTACTCTGCCCAAAAGGCCAAAGTTCTTGCTGTAGCTACAGCTCTCCAGACAATTATGGGGAAGGTCACTATATACTCTGACAGTTCATGAAAGAACATAAGAAATAGGAGCAGGAGTAGGCCATTCGGCCCCTCGAGCCTGCTCCACCATTCAATGAGTTCATGGCTGATCTTCTATCTTAATTCCACTTTCCTGCCCTGTCCCCATATCCCTTGATTCCCTTATTATCCAAAAATCTATCAATCTCCATCTTAAATATACTCAAAGACTGAGCCTCCACAGCCCTCTGGGGTAGAGAATTACAGAGATTCACCACCCTCTGAGTGAAGAAGTTTTTCCGCATCTCAGTCCTAAATGACCGACCCCTTACTCTGAGACTGTGACCCCTGGTTCTAGACTCCCCAGCCAGAAGAAACATCCTCCCTAGCATCTACGTTGTCAAGCCCTGTAAGAAATGTGTATATTTCAATGAGATCACCTCTCATTCTTCTCAACTCTGGAGAATATAGGCCCAGTCTACTCAATCTCTCCTCCTCAGACAATCCCCCCATCCCAGGAATCAGTCTGGTGAACCTTCGTTGCACTCCCTCTATGGCAAGTATATCCTTCCTTAGATAATGAGACCAAAACTATACACAGTACTCCAGGTGTGGTCTCACCAGGGCCCTATATAATTGCAGTAAGATGTCTTGACTCTTATACTCAAATCCTCTTGTAATAAAGGCCAACATACCATTTGCTTTCTTAATTGCTTGCTGTACCTGCATGTTAACATTCAATGATTCGTGTACAAGGACACCCAGGTCCCTCTGAACACCAACACTTTCCAATCTGTCATCATTTAATACTCTGCTTTTCTATTTTTCTCATTAAAGTGGATAACTTCACATTTCTCCACATTATATTCCATTTACCATGTTCTTGCCCACTCACTTAGCCTGTCTATATCCCCATGAAGCCTCTTTGCATCCTCCTCACAACTTACATTCCCACCCAGCTTATCATCATCAAACTTGGATATATTATGTTTAGTCCCCTCATCCAGATCATTGATACAGATTGTGAATAGCTGAGGCCCAAGCAATGATCCTTGCGGTACCCCACTAGTTAGTCGGCCAATCCAAAAACGACCCGTTTATTCCTACTCTGTTTTCTGTCCGTTAACCAATCCTCAATTCATGCAAGTATATTACTCCCAATTCCATGAGCCCTAATTTTGTTTAATAACCTCGTGTGGAACCTTATCAAATGCCTTCTAAACATCCAAATACACCAGCTACTGGTTCCCCTTATTTATTCCAATAGTTACAACCTCAAATAACCATCAGATTTGTCAAACATTATTTCCCTTTCATAAATCCATGTTGACTCTACCCAATCATACTATTTTCTAAATGCCCTGTTACCACGTCCTTAATAATAGATTCGAGCATTTTCCTGACTGAAGAGTGCAATTCCCTCAAAGTATTTGCCTATCTGGTAAAAATGTGGTTTCTGCACTGCAGACGGTAAACCACTCGGCCATCATTCGTAACTTTCATTGATTTGGGATATCGCCAGGGAGCGACCAGGGCAAACTGCCATTTGCAAAGTGAAAGCTAATCAGCGGGAGGGAATTAGCCAAGAAGGTGACCATAATAATGGTAGCTGCTCAACTGGCCAGAGAAGCAGCTATAAAAGGGGTTGCATGGAAACCACCCAACCTCCCAACCACTAGCACCAGCACCAGCACGACAGACTCCCCATTGCTGCTCGTCAGATACATAACCAGTTCCTCCAGAACCATCAACAGTCTGCACAGACCACGCTGCTCCGTGCAGGGGTGAAGATGGGTGCTACCCATTGTAACATCCCTGGGGAACAACCACCCCACCCATTGTAACACCACCCACCCACTGTAACACCACCGGGGACAACAGCCCCACCCATTGTAACACCACTTCACCCACTGTAACACCACCCGGGGACAACCACTCCACCCTTGCATTAACTACTTGATTGCCGATCATGTCATGCTGAGATTTTTTTTCGGGGGGGTTGCAGGAAAGAGAGCTGGTAGGCTAAGAACATAGACCACCTGGCCCCCCGATCCTGCTCTGCCATTCAATAAGATTGCGGCTGATCTGATCTTGGCCTCAACTCCACTTCCCTGCCCATTCCTCATAACCCTCGACTTCCTTATCATTCAAAAATCTGTCTATCTCCATCTTAAATATATTCAAAGACCCAGCCTCCACAGCTCTCTGGGGTAGAGAATTCCACAGATTCACAACCCTCAGAGAAGAAAGTCCTCATTTCAGTCTTAAATGGGCGATCCCTTATTCCGAAATTATGCCCCCCAGTTCTAGATTCCCCCACGAGGGAAAACATCTTCTCTGCATCTACCCTGTCAAGCCCCCTCAGAATTTATATGTTTCAATAAGATCCCCTCTCATTCTTCTAAACTCCAATGAGTATAGGCCCAACCTGCTCAACTTTCTTCAGATGATAATCACTTCATCTCAGGAATCAACCTCGTGAACCTTCTCTGAACCGCCTCCAATGCAAGTATATCTTTGGCAGAAAAAAAATCAAAGAGCAAGTTATTATTTAAATGGACAGCGGGAACTGGTGGGACTTGTGCACAAAACACGAAAAGATAGTATGTCGGTACAGCAAATAATCAGGAAGGCCAATGGTATTGTGGCCTTTATTGCAAAAGGGATGGAGTACAAAAGCAGGGAAGTCTTGCTACAGTTATACAGGGTATTGGTGAGGCCACACCTGGAATACTGCGTACTATTTTGGTTTCCATATTTACGAGAGGATATACTTGCTTTGGAGGCAGTTCAGAGAAGGTTCACGAGGTTGATTTGGGGGTTGACATGAAGAAAGGTTGAGTAGGTTGGGCCTCTACTCATTGGAATTCAGAAGAATGAGAAGTGATCTTATCAAAAAGTATAAGATTATGAGGGGGCTTGACAAGGTGGATGCAGAGAGGATGTTTCCACTGATGGGGGAGACTAGAACTAGAGGGCACGATCTTAAAATAAGGGGCGGGCCATTTAAAACAGATAAGAGGAGAAATTTCTTCTCTCAGAGGGTTGTAAATCTGTGGAATTCGCTGCCTCAGAGAGCTGTTGAAACCGGGACATGGAATAAATTCAAGACAGAGATAGACAGTTTCTTAAATGATAAGGGATTAAGGGGTTATGGAGAGCGGATAGGGAAGTGGAGCTGAGTCCATGATCGGATCAGCCATGATCTCATTTAATGGCGGAGCTGGCTCGAGGGGCCGTATGTCCTACTCCTGCTCCTATTTCTGATGTTCTTGTGTAATGGAATGGATGGGCATAGGAGCAACAGCAGGTTTGTCTGGGGTGAACCGAGCCGATTTAGAGGGAATGTGGGAATATGATGAAGAAGCAATTGAAAGGCATTTTATCCAAAATGAACCAAGAAGGGGGAGATGATTTAGTGGAACAGAAAAACAGCTTATTATCGACCGACGAGTTAGAGAATTGGGCAAAGTAGAGGAGAGAATTAATCTGTTAGTAGATAATAATAATAATAATGCCAGGAGACGAGAGGTTGTGTGTATCCTGTATGTGGCTTTTGTGATGGACATAATCCAGAAAGGAATGCACCAAATAAAGAAACGCGAGGTGTCCCTGTTTATTCACGAGAAACAAATCAGGTGGTGGTTTAACAACTCGGAAGAATTCAGAGGATTGATGGAACTATGAAATGATGCAGCAATTGGGAACGAGGTTTTTGGCCCCGAGGGAAGGGGAAAGAAATGAAGATATTTATACCGGGGGATTGGTCTTGCCTGTTAAGGAAAAATAGACATGAAACAAAACCTTGGAAGGTGTATTGGGTCGAATCGATTGGAACAGTAGAAGACTCGAGTTGGATCCGATCCAAACAGTATGAGGAATTTCTGCGACATCGGATTGAGAAGGGAGGCACTGGGACAGCACCAGATATGAAGTGTTGTACTCTGAAAGGGGCAACATGGGTTTGTAGATGTGACTAAGTCCATCGACACACTGTTCCAGCTTGTGGGTTCACCCTCAACAAGGAATCACCAACATGCCAGATTGGAACAAGTAAATTGGGTGAAGACCAAACTAATACTGTGTATAATGGAAAAGGTCAATACTGTGTGACTACCAAGGGCGACAGGGAGGGAGGGAGAATGCGAGTGGGAGGGAGGGAGAACGCGATAGGGAGGGAGGGAGAACGCGAGAGGGAGGGAGGGAGAACGCGAGAGGGAGGGAGGGAGAACGCGAGAGGGAGGGAGGGAGAGGGCGAGAGGGAGATCGCGCGAGGGAGGGAGGGAGAACGCGAGAGGGAGGGAAAACGCGAGAGGGAGGGAGGGCGAGAGGACGAGAGGGAGGGAAGGCGGGCGCGGGAGGGCGAGCGCGGGAGGGAGAGGGCGGGAGGGAGAGGGCGGGAGGGAGAGGGCGGGAGGGAGAGGGCGGGAGGGAGAGGGCGGGAGGGAGAGGGCGGGAGGGAGAGGGCGGGAGGGAGAGGGCGGGAGGGAGAGGGCGGGAGGGAGAGGGCGGGAGGGAGAGGGCGGGAGGGAGAGGGCGGGAGGGAGAGGGCGGGAGGGAGAGGGCGGGAGGGAGAGGGCGGGAGGGAGAGGGCGGGAGGGAGAGGGCGGGAGGGAGAGGGCGGGAGGGAGAGGGCGGGAGGGAGAGGGCGGGAGGGAGAGGGCGGGAGGGAGAGGGCGGGAGGGAGAGGGCGGGAGGGAGAGGGCGGGAGGGAGAGGGCGGGAGGGAGAGGGCGGGAGGGAGAGGGCGGGAGGGAGAGGGCGGGAGGGAGAGGGCGGGAGGGAGAGGGCGGGAGGGAGAGGGCGGGAGGGAGAGGGCGGGAGGGAGAGGGCGGGAGGGAGAGGGCGGGAGGGAGAGGGCGGGAGGGAGAGGGCGGGAGGGAGAGGGCGGGAGGGAGAGGGCGGGAGGGAGAGGGCGGGAGGGAGAGGGCGGGAGGGAGAGGGCGAGAGGGAGCGGGCGAGAGGGAGCGGGCGGGAGGGAGAGGGCGGGAGGGAGAGGGCGGGAGGGAGAGGGCGGGAGGGAGAGGGCGGGAGGGAGAGGGCGGGAGGGAGAGGGCGGGAGGGAGAGGGCGGGAGGGTGAGCGCGGGAGGGAGAGCGCGGGAGGGAGGGAGGGAGAGCGCGGGAGGGAGGGAGGGAGAGCGCGAGAGGGAGGGAGGGAGAGCGCGAGAGGGAGGGAGGGAGAGCGCGAGAGGGAGGGAGGGAGAGCGCGGGAGGGAGGGAGGGAGGGAGAGCGCGAGAGGGAGGGAGGGAGATCGCGCGAGGGAGGGAGGGCGCCGGAGCTCGAGCGCGGGAGGGCGAGCGCGGGAGGCAGAGCGCGGGAGGGCGAGCGCGGGAGGGCGAGCGCGGGAGGCAGAGCGCGGGAGGCAGAGCGCGGGAGGCAGAGCGCGGGAGGCAGAGCGCGGGAGGCAGAGCGCGGGAGGCAGAGCGCGGGAGGCAGAGCGCGGGAGGCAGAGCGCGGGAGGCAGAGCGCGGGAGGCAGAGCGCGGGAGGCAGAGCGCGGGAGGCAGAGCGCGGGAGGCAGAGCGCGGGAGGCAGAGCGCGGGAGGCAGAGCGCGGGAGGCAGAGCGCGGGAGGCAGAGCGCGGGAGGCAGAGCGCGGGAGGCAGAGCGCGGGAGGCAGAGCGCGGGAGGCAGAGCGCGGGAGGCAGAGCGCGGGAGGGAGAGCGCGGGAGGGAGAGCGCGGGAGGGAGAGCGCGGGAGGGAGAGCGCGGGAGGAGAGCGCGGGAGGGAGAGCGCGGGAGGGAGAGCGCGGGAGGGAGAGCGCGGGAGGGAGAGCGCGGGAGGGAGAGCGCGGGAGGGAGAGCGCGGGAGGGAGAGCGCGGGAGGGAGAGCGCGGGAGGGAGAGCGCGGGAGGAGAGCGCGGGAGGGAGAGCGCGGGAGGGAGAGCGCGGGAGGGAGAGCGCGGGAGGGAGAGCGCGGGAGGGAGAGCGCGGGAGGGAGAGCGCGGGAGGGAGAGCGCGGGAGGGAGAGCGCGGGAGGGAGAGCGCGGGAGGGAGAGCGCGGGAGGGAGAGCGCGGGAGGGAGAGCGCGGGAGGGAGAGCGCGGGAGGGAGAGCGCGGGAGGGAGAGCGCGGGAGGGAGAGCGCGGGAGGGAGAGCGCGGGAGGGAGAGCGCGGGAGGAGAGCGCGGGAGGGAGAGCGCGGGAGGGAGAGCGCGGGAGGGAGAGCGCGGGAGGGAGAGCGCGGGAGGGAGAGCGCGGGAGGAGAGCGCGGGAGGGAGAGCGCGGGAGGGAGAGCGCGGGAGGGAGAGCGCGGGAGGGAGAGCGCGGGAGGGAGAGCGCGGGAGGGAGAGCGCGGGAGGGAGAGCGCGGGAGGGAGAGCGCGGGAGGGAGAGCGCGGGAGGGAGAGCGCGGGAGGGAGAGCGCGGGAGGGAGAGCGCGGGAGGGAGAGCGCGGGAGGGAGAGCGCGGGAGGGAGAGCGCGGGAGGGAGAGCGCGGGAGGGAGAGCGCGGGAGGGAGAGCGCGGGAGGGAGAGCGCGGGAGGGAGAGCGCGGGAGGGAGAGCGCGGGAGGGAGAGCGCGGGAGGGAGAGCGCGGGAGGGAGAGCGCGGGAGGGAGAGCGCGGGAGGGAGAGCGCGGGAGGGAGAGCGCGGGAGGGAGAGCGCGGGAGGGAGAGCGCGGGAGGGAGAGCGCGGGAGGGAGAGCGCGGGAGGGAGAGCGCGGGAGGGAGAGCGCGGGAGGGAGAGCGCGGGAGGGAGAGCGCGGGAGGGAGAGCGCGGGAGGGAGAGCGCGGGAGGGAGAGCGCGGGAGGGAGAGCGCGGGAGGGAGAGCGCGGGAGGGAGAGCGCGGGAGGGAGAGCGCGGGAGGGAGAGCGCGGGAGGGAGAGCGCGGGAGGGAGAGCGCGGGAGGGAGAGCGCGGGAGGGAGAGCGCGGGAGGGAGAGCGCGGGAGGGAGAGCGCGGGAGGGAGAGCGCGGGAGGGAGAGCGCGGGAGGGAGAGCGCGGGAGGGAGAGCGCGGGAGGGAGAGCGCGGGAGGGAGAGCGCGGGAGGGAGAGCGCGGGAGGGAGAGCGCGGGAGGGAGAGCGCGGGAGGGAGAGCGCGGGAGGGAGAGCGCGGGAGGGAGAGCGCGGGAGGGAGAGCGCGGGAGGGAGAGCGCGGGAGGGAGAGCGCGGGAGGGAGAGCGCGGGAGGGAGAGCGCGGGAGGGAGAGCGCGGGAGGGAGAGCGCGGGAGGGAGAGCGCGGGAGGGAGAGCGCGGGAGGAGAGCGCGGTAGGGAG
>NW_027253881.1:2500-11434 GCF_044704955.1 Pristiophorus japonicus | reverse complement strand
CCAGGGACACCTCCACCGCCCTGTGAACCCACTCGAACCCCCCCCTCAATACCTCCGTCACCCTTGACCCACACCCCTCGATCTCACCCCTCCCCCACACCTCCCAGAGGAACATTATTCATTCAGAATCAAATAAATCAGGTCCTGGATTCCAGGGTCTTGTTTCGAGAACGTTCAAGTCCTTCATTTCAGCAAAACGTGCGGCATGCGTTATCGGTTAAGAAACTGTCTATTTCTGTCTTAAATTTATTCAATGTCCCGGCTTCCACAGCTCTCTGAGGCAGCGAATTCCACAGATTTACAACCCTCTGAGAGAAGAAATTCCTCCTCATCTCAGTTTTAAATGGGCGGCCCCTTATTCTAAGACCATGCCCCCTAGTTCTAGTCTCCCCCATCAGTGGGAACATCCTCTCTGCATCCACCTTGTCAAGCCCCCTCATAATCTGATACGTTTCGATAAGATCACCTCTCATTCTTCTGAATTCCAATGAGTAGAGGCCCAACCTCCTCAACCTTTCCTCATAAGTCAACCCCTCATCTCCGGAATCAACCGAGTGAACCTTCTCTGAACTGCCTCCAAAGCAAGTGTATCCTTTCGTAAATATAGAAACCAAAACTGCACGCAGTACTCCAGGTGTGGCCTCACCAATACCCTGTATAACTGGAGCAAGACTTCCCTGCTTTTAGACTCCATCCCCTTTGCAACAAAGGCCAAGATACCATTGGCCCTTCCTGATCACTTGCTGTACCTGCACACTAACCTTTTGTGTTTCATGTACAAGTACCCCCAGGTCCCGCTGTACTGCGGCACTTTGCAATCTTTCTCCAATTGATTTTTTCTGCCAAAGTGCATGACCTCACACTTTCCAACATTATACTCTCATCTGCCAAATTTTTGCCCACTCACTTAGCCTGTCTATGCCCTTTTGGAGGTTTTTTGTGTCCTCCTCACACATTGCTTTTCCTCCCATCTTTGTATCATCAGCAAACCTGTCTACGTTACACTCGGTCCCTTCTTCCAAGTGGTTAATATAGATTGTAAATAGTTGCGGTCCCAGCACTGATCCCTGCAACACCCCACTGGTTACTGATTGCCAACCTGAGAATGACCCATTTATCCCGACTCTCTGTTCTCTGTTTGTCAGATCTTTTGTGGTTCGAGTACCTTGGAGTGGGGTCTCAAGCCAAACACCTTCCCGCTTTGAGGCGAGAGGGAGAGAGAGACTGAGACGCACTGCGTCAGGAACCCTGTTTAAAGAGTGACGATTTGTGTACAGGAGCAAGGGTTAGGGTTAGGGTTACTACAGTTACTTCAATGTTTGACAAACCTCCTGGAGTTTTTTGAGGATGTAACTGATAGAAAAGATAAGGGAGAACCAGTGGATGTCATGTATTTTCAGAAGGCATTTGATAAAGTCCCACATAAGAGGTTAGTGTGCAAAATTAAAGCACATAGGATTGGGGGTAATGCACTGGCATGGATTGAAAAATGGTTAACTGACAGGAAACAGAGAGTAGGAATAACCGGGTCTTTTTCGGGGTGGCAGGCAGTGACTAGTGGGGTACCACAGGGATCAATGGTGGGGCCCCAGCTATTCACAATATATATATAAATGATTTGGATGAGGGAACCAATTGTAATATTTCCGGGTTTGCTGACGACACCAAACTAGGTGGGATTAAACATAGAAACATAGAAAATAGGTGCAGGAGTAGGCCATTCGGCCCTTCGAGCCTGCACCACCATTCAATAAGTTCATGGCTGATCATGCAACTTCAGTCCCCCATTCCTGCTTTCTCACCATACCCCTTGATCCCCCGAGTAGTAAGGACTTCATCTAACTCCTTTTTGAATATATTTAGTGAATTGGCCTCAACAACTTTCTGTGGTAGAGAATTCCACAGGTTCACCACTCTCTGGGTGAAGAAGTTTCTCCTCATCTCGGTCCTAAATGGCTTACCCCTTATCCTTAGACTGTGTCCCCTGGTTCTGGACTTCCCCAACATCAGGAACATTCTTCCTGCATCTAACCTGTCTAAACCCGTCAGAATTTTATATGTTTCTATGAGATCCCCTCTCATCCTTCTAAAAGGGGAGGGTGGGACAGATAGACGTTGAGGGAAGGGAGGGTGGGACAGACAGACGTTGAGGGAAGGGGAGGGTGGGACAGACAGACGTTGAGGGAAGGGGAGGGTGGGACTGGTTTGCCGCACGCTCCTTCTGCTGCCTGCGCTTGGTCTCTGCACGCTCTCGGCGACGAGACTCGAGGTGCTCAGCGCCCTCCCGGATGCACTTCCTCCACTCCGGGCGGGACTGGTCTTTGGCCCAGGGACTCCCAGGTGTCGGTGGGAATGTTGCACTTTTTCAGGGAGGCTTCGAGGGTGTGTCCCTGTAACGTTTCCTCTGCCCACCTTTGGCTCGTTTGCCCGTGAAGGAGTTCCGAGTAGAGCGCTTGCTTTGGGGAGTCTCGTGTCTGGTGGCCATGCGGACAATGTGGCCCTGCCCAGCGGAGCTGGTCGAGTGTGGTCAGTGCTTCGATGCTGGGGATGTTGGGCCTGGTCGAGGACGCTAACGTTGGTGCGTCTGTCCTCCCGGGGGATTTGCAGGATCTTGCGGAGACATCGTTGGTGGTATTTCTCCAGCGACTTGAGGTGTCTACTGTACATGGTCCATGTCTCTGAGCCATACAGGAGGGCGGGTATCACTACAGCCCTGTCGACCATGAGCTGGGTGGTGGATTTGAGGCCCTGGTCTTCAAACACTCTTTTCCTCAGGCGGCCGAAGGCTGCACTGGCGCACTGGAGGCGGTGTTGGATCTGGTGGTCAACGGTAGGGAGGGGTGTAGGGCTGGAGGAGGTTACAGAGATAGGGAGGGGTGTAGGACTGGAGGAGGTTACAGAGATAGGGAGGGGTGTAGGGACTGGAGGAGGTTACAGAGATAGGGAGGGGTGTAGGGGCTGGAGGAGGTTACAGAGATAGGGAGGGGTGTAGGGGCTGGAGGAGTTGAAGATACCGGAGGGACGAGTTTCGGAGGAGCTGAACTTGAAGGGGATGGTCTGGTGTTGAGGCGGGGGATAGGCTGGGGGCCATGTTACCGTCGGTTGGATGGAACCCATTGAAGGGAGTTTGGTCGTCTGTTCGAATCTCTCAGTCTCTGACTGGCTCCCCCACCCTCTCTCTCCACCCCACCCCTCTCCCCCACCTCCACCTTCCATCTCTCTCTCCCCGTCTCCCCCCCCGCTCTCTCTTCATCACTTCGCTCCGCCCTGATTCACTCCCTCTCTCCTCCCCGGCTCTCTCCATCCCTTTGCTCCGCCCTGATTCACTCCCTCTCTCCCTCCTCTCTCTCCATCCCTTCGCTCTGCCCTGATTCACTCCCTCTCTCCCTCCTCTCTCTCCATCCCTTCGCTCCGCCCTGATTCACTCCCTCTCTCCCCCCCGCTCTCTCTCACCCCTTCGCTCCGCCCTGATTCACTCCCTCTCTCCCCCCCGCTCTCTCTCACCCCTTTGCTCCGCCCTGATTCACTCCCTCTCTCCCTCCGCTCTCTCCATCCCTTCGCTCCGCCCTGATTCACTCCCTCTCTCCCTCCGCTCTCCCTCACCCCTACACACGTCCTTGCTTCACTCCCTCGCTCCCTGTAATCGACCCAGCAGATTTGTTGTGTCTGGAGGAGGGAGCAAATACAGCAGAGCAAAGGCATCATGTGATCAGACAGGGAATAAAGCGTGTGAAGGGGGAAAGATATTTATATTTCTGCAGCCCGGCACAGAAACAGGCCATTGGGCCCCACCAGTCCGTGCCGGTGTTCACGCTTCACTCAAGCCTCCTCCCCTCTTACCTCATCTAAATCTATCAGCATAACCCTCTATTCCCTTCTCCCTCCCCTTAAATGCATCGATACTATTCACTCGTAGAGTGGACAAGGGAGAACCAGTGGATGTGGTGTATTTGAACTTTCAAAAGGCTTTTGACAAGGTCCCACACAAGAGATTGGTACAAAATTAAAGCACATGGTATTGGGGGTAATGTACTGACGTGGAGAGAGAACTGGTTGGCAGACAGGAAGCAGAGAGTCAGGATAAACGGGTCCTTTTCAGAATGGCAGGCAGTGACTAGTGGGGTGCTGCAGGGCTCAGTGCTGGGACCCCAGCTATTTACAATATATATTAATGGTTTGGATGAGGGAATTGAGTGTAATATCTCCAAGTTTGCAGCTGACACTATACTGGCCGGCGGTGTGAGCTGTGAGGGGGACGCTAAGAGGCTGCAGGGTGACTTGGACAGGTTAGGTGAGTGGGCAAATGCATGGCAGATGCAGTATAATGTGGATAAATGTGAGGTATTTACAGGTTTACATATATAACAATTATAATCAGGGATGTTCAAAAGGACAGAATTGTCAGGGGTGGGGGTGTGGGGGTGTGGGGTGTGGGGGGAGGTTGTGGGGCTGGAGGAGGTTACAGAGATAGGGAGGGGTGAGGGGCCATGGAGGGATTTGTAAACAAGGATGAGAATTTTGAAATCGAGGTGTTGATTAATTATACCCGGGACATGGAGCGAGGCTGCCTCCTGGTGGTGAGTTACTGAATTACACCCGGGACATGGAGCGAGGCTGCCTCCTGGTGGTGAGTTACTGAATTACACCCGGGACATGGAGCGAGGCTGCCTCCTGGTGGTGAGTTACTGAATTACACCCAGGACAAGGAGCGAGGCTGATTCCTGGTGACAAAGTTACCCGAGGTGAGATGAGGGTAAAAATAGGCAGCAATTTGTTGTGATTGGGAATGGGCTGCCTGAAAGGGCGGTGGAAGCAGATTCAGCAGCGAGTTTCAAAAGACAATCGGAAAATACGTGAAAAGGAAATAATTGCAGGGCAATGGTGAAAGAGCAGTGTGTGGGGGGAGTGGGGTAATTGGAGAGCTCCACCAAAGTGCCTTGGTGTAATACAATAACTCACCACCAGGAGGCAGCATTAATCCAAGCTCTGGGTGTAATACAATAACTCACCACCAGGAGGCAGCATTAATCCACGTTCTGCGTGTAATACAATAACTCACCACCAGGAGGCAGCATTGATCCACGTTCTGCGTGTAATACAATAACTCACCACCAGGAGGCAGCATTAATCCAAGCTCTGGGTGTAATACAATAACTCACCACCAGGAGGCAGCATTAATCCACGTTCTGCGTGTAATACAATAACTCACCACCAGGAGGCAGCATTAATCCACGTTCTGGGTGTAATACAATAACTCACCACCAGGAGGCAGCATTAATCCACGTTCTGCGTGTAATACAATAACTCACCACCAGGAGGCAGCATTAATCCACGTTCTGCGTGTAATACAATAACTCACCACCAGGAGGCAGCATTAACCCAAGTTCTGGGTGTAATACAATAACTCACCACCAGGAGGCAGCATTAATCCACGTTCTGCGTGTAATACAATAACTCACCACCAGGAGGCAGCATTAACCAAGCTCTGGGTGTAATACAATAACTCACCACCAGGAGGCAGCATTAACCCAAGTTCTGGGTGTAATACAATAACTCACCACCAGGAGGCAGCATTAACCCAAGTTCTGGGTGTAATACAATAACTAATCGGGTTGTCCCTGCCCTGTCAGCCTTGTCTCAGTGGGCAGCACTCTCGCCTCTGAGTCAGAAGGTTGTGGGTTTGAGTCCCACTCCAGGGACTGGAGCACATAAATCCAGGCTGACACTCCCAGTGCAGTACTGAGGGAGTGCCGCACTGTCGGAGGGGCAGTACTGAGGGAGCGCCTAACTGTCGGAGGGGCAGTACTGAGGGAGCGCCGCACTGTCGGAGGGGCAGTACTGAGGGAGCGCCTAACTGTCGGAGGGGCAGTACTGAGGGAGCGCCGCACTGTCGGAGGGGCAGTACTGAGGGAGCACCGCACTGTCGGAGGGACAGTACTGAGGGAGTGCCGCACTGTCGGAGGGGCAGTACTGAGGGAGTGCTGCACTTTCGGAGGGGCAGTACTGAGGGAGTACCGCACTGTCGGAGGGGCAGTACTGAGGGAGTGCCGCACTGTCGGAGGGACAGTACTGAGGGAGTGCCGCACTGTCGGAGGGGCAGTACTGAGGGAGTGCCGCACTGTCGGAGGGGCAGTACTGAGGGAGTACTGCACTGTCGGAGGGGCAGTACTGAGGGAGCGCTGCAGTGTCGGAGGTGCAGTACTGAGGGAGTGCCGCACTGTCGTAGGGGCAGTACTGAGGGAGTGCCGCACTGTCGGAGGGGCAGTATTGAGGGAATGCTGCACTGTCGGAGGGGCAGTACTGAGGGAGTGCCGCACTGTTGGAGGGGCAGTACTGAGGGAGTGCCTCACTGTCGGAGGGGCAGTACTGAGACAGTGCCGCACTGTCGGAGGGGCAGTACTGAGGGAGTGCCGCACTGTCGGAGGTGCCATCTTTCGGATGAGACGTTAAACCGAGGCCCCGTCTGCTCTCAGGTGGATGTAAAAGATCCCAGGGCACTATTTGGGAGAAGAGCAGGGGAGTTCTCCCCGGTGTCCTGGGCCCAATATTTATCCCTTGATCAACATAACAAAAACAGATGATTGGGTCATTATCACATCGCTGTGTGTGGGATCTTGCTGTGCACAAATTGGCTGCCGCGTTTCCCAGAATGCAACAGTGAGCACACCCCAAAAGTACGTCATTGGCCGCAAAGTGATTGAGGCGTCCGGTGGCCGTGAAAGGCGCTATATAAATGCACGTCTTTCTTTCTTCTTGTATCTAACCCGTGCCGAATGGCCTACTCCTGCACCTATTTTCTATGTTTCTATGTATGTTTTCACACCATGTGGAGGATGAGAGTCAGACTAGCGCGGATCCAGATACGCAATCCGAGATGCCAGAGAAGGAAGTGTATGGACTGTACTCTTTCATAACCAAGAGTAAACCAATTTTGATTAAGGTGAAGTTTACCGGGATACCGGTATCGATGGAACTGGACACAGGGGCGAATCAATCGATCATGAACGAGAGGGCAGTTAATAAGCTGTGGGATACTAAGACTGTGAGGCCCAGGCTGAGCCCTGTTAACGCCAAGCTGCACACGTACACCAAAGAACCGATCAAGGTGATTGGCAGTGCACAAATGAATGTGTCGTATAACGGTGCGGTTCACCAGTTACCGCTGTGGATTGTTCCAGGCAATGGCCCAACGCCTCTCGGTAGGAGCTGGTTGGAGAAAATCAGATACGACTGGAACAACATAAAGGTGTTGTCATCGGAGGAAGATACATGTGCCCAAGTATTGAGCAAGTTCCCCTCGCTGTTCGAACCGGGTATCGGTAACTTTACGGGAGCCAAGGTGCAGATCCATGTGGACTCAGATGCAAGACCCGTCCATCATAAAGCTCGGACAGTGCCGTATATGATGAGGGAGAAGGTCGAAATTGAACTGGACAGACTCCAGCGTGAAGGGAACATATCACCGGTGAATTTAATGAATGGGCCAGCCCCATTGTTCCTGTGCTAAAAAGTGATGGCACCGTCAGAATCTGTGGGGACTATAAGGCTACGATCAACAGGGTTTGGAAACAAGATCAGTACCCGTTACCGAAGGCTGATGACTTGTTTGTGACACTGGCCGGAGGGAAGTCGTTCACAAAACTGGGCTTGACGTCGGCCTATATGACGCAGGAGTTGGTCAAGATGTCGAAGAGACTTACGTGCATTAACACGCACAAAGGACGGTTTATTTACCACAGGTGCCCTTTCGGAATTCGCTCGGCTGCAGCAATATTCCAGAGGAATATGGAAAGTTTACTGAAGTCCGTTCCCAGAACCGTCGTGTTCCAAGGTGACATCCTGATCACCGGCCGTGACTCCAAGGAACATCTGAACAACTGCGTTTGGACAGAGTGGGACTCAGACTGAAACGCCCGAAGTGCGTCTTCCTGGCACCAGAGGTCGAATTGCTCGGAAGGAAAATGGCCGCTGATGGCATCAGACCTACTGACGTGAAAACCAAGGCCATCAGGAATGTATCCAAGCCACAGAACGTGACGGAGCTGCTGGGTCCTGCGTCGACTCAACTACTTTGGTAACTTGCGACCTAAGTTGAGCACCTCACTAGAACCACTGCACATGCTATTGAGAAAAGACCACAACTGGGTTTGGGGCGCGTCGCAAGACAGAGCTTTCGAGAAAGCCACCAATCTGCTTTGCTCGAACAAGCTGCTGGTACATTATGACCCATGTAAACGTTTAGTTTTGACCTGTGACGCATCATCAAATGGAATTGGTTGCGTGTTACAACAAGCCAATGAGTCGGGGAAACTTCAACCTGTCACGTATGCATTCAAAGGTTTGTCTAATGCGGAAAGGGCCTACAGTATGGTAGAAAAAGCAGCTTTAGCATGTGTGTACGCTGTTAAAACGACGCATCAATACTTGTTCGGTCTGAGGTTTAAATTAGAGACCGATCACAAGCCGCTCATTTTGTTGTTTTCCGAGAGCAAATGCATCAATACCAACGCTTCATCCCGCATCCAAAGGTGGGCGCTGACATTATCTGCCTATGATCATGTCATTCGCCACAGACCTGGCACAGAGAATTGTGCCGATGCTTTGAGCCGGTTGTCGTTGCCCACACCGGAGGTGGAAACGCCACAACAGGCAGATTTAATGTTAATCATGGATGCTTTTGAGAGTGAAGGAATCCCTGTCACAGCTCAACAAGTTAAGCCCCGGACCAGCCAGGACCCGATATTATCGGTGGTGAAGGGTAGCATCCTCAAAGGGGATTGGTCTGCCACATCTCAGCAAATGTGCGAGGGGCCAAACCGTACAGCCGTCGCAAGGACGCTGTGTCTATTCAAACAGATTGCATATTGTGGGGCAGTCGAGTTGTAATGACCAAGAAAGGGAGAGAGAAGTTTGTGCGTGAGTTACACAGCACAC
>NW_027253880.1:0-11435 GCF_044704955.1 Pristiophorus japonicus | reverse complement strand
GAATGGTGGAATCTCACAGGTAGGGATTCAGTCGGCAGGCGTCCTGGGGAATAGAATCGTAGCACGGTACAGCACAGGAGGATCCCACTGGGCCCATCGTTGCCCGTGCTGTGCCCGGCTCTGTGACAGAGCGACCCAATCAGTCCCACTCCCCCCCCTGCCCTTTCCCCCCACAGCCCTGTGAATTTTTCCCCTTCCAGTATTTACCCAATCCCCGGTTTGAAAGTCACGATTGAATCTGCTCCCACCGCTCTTCCCAGGCAGCGCGTTCCCGATCACAACAACTCGCTGCGTAAACACATTCTCCCCCATCTGGTTCTGCTGCTGATGATCTGTGCCATGTATGTGCATGCTGTTTGTAGCCACCAGGTGGTGTCATTGTGGGAGGCCACTGAGCAACACGCACACGGTGCTGCTCTGGTATAAAAGGCCAGCCATTGTGAGAGTCAGGCACTTTGTGCCGAATGAAGCAGAGCGAAGGTTGTACTTTGCTGAGTTAAACAGTTCTCAGTTTGAACCTTTATTGTCTACGTAACATTTGGTGAGGAGGATGGCACTATTCGGATCAAAGTGCCTGATTCACACAATGGCTGGCCTTTTATACCAGAGCAGCATTGTGTTGCGTCTTGCTCAGTGACCTCCAACAATGGCACCACCTAGTGGCTACAAACAGCATGTACATACGTGACAATCGTCAATCTGTGTCCCTCTGGTTTCCGACGTTCCTGACACTGGGAACGCTTTCTCCCCGATCCACTCGTATTGAAATCTCACGCAATTTTGAACACCCCCCCCCAATTAAACCTCCCCCTGAACCTTCTCTGCTCTCGGGAGTACAAGCCCAGCTTCTCCAGTCTGCCCACGTCACTGATCCCCCTGGGACCATTCTGGTCACTCTCCCTCTGCACCCTCTCCAAGGCCCTTCACACCCTCCCGACAGTGCGGTGTCCAGAATTGTACACACAATATTCGAGCGGAGGTCTAACCAGTGATTTCTAAATGTTCAGCATTACTCCCTTGGTTTTGTACTCAATGCCTCAGTTTATAGAAGATAGAGTAGAGATGGAATGCTCCTGTGTAGGATGTCCTTCACAATACTGAACAAAAATTATCCCCTCTCTCTCTCTCTCTCACTCGAACTAATAGTTTGGTAATCTTCCGGGTTCCTGACTCTGTGTCTGTTGCCATCGATTGGCTCAAAGCTTTTGCACAAATCTCGGCTGCCTCCGTGTCCTAACTCGCACCGAGTCCCGCTCACCCATCACCCCCTGTGCTTGCTGACCCCGTGTCCTAACTCGCACCCAGTCCCACTCACCCATCCACCCCCTGTGCTCACTGCCCCAGTGTCCTAACTCGCACCGAGTCCCGCTCACCCATCACCCCCTGTGCTCACTGCCCCGTGTCCTAACTCGCACCGAGTCCCGCTCACCCATCACCCCCTGTGCTCACTGCCCCGTGTCCTAACTCACACCCAGTCCCACTCACCCATCACCCCCTGTGCTCACTGACCCCCATGTCCTAACTCACACCGAGTCCCGCTCACCCATCACCCCCTGTGCTCGTTGCCCCGTGTCCTAACTCGCACCGAGTCCCGTTCACCCATCACCCCCTGTGCTCACTGCCCCGTGTCCTAACTCACACCCAGTCCCACTCACCCATCACCCCCTGTGCTCACTGACCCCGTCTCCTAACTCACACCCAGTCCCACTCACCCATCACCCACTGTGCTCGCTGACCTACATTGGCTCCCGTTTAAGCAACGCCTCGATTTCAAAATTCTCATCCTTGTTTACAAATCCCTCCATGGCCTCCTCGCCCCTCTCTATCTCTGTAACCCCCTCCAGCCCCTACACCCCTCCCTATCTCTGTAACTTCCTCCAGCCCCTACACCCCTCGCTATCTCTGTAACCTCCTCCAGCCCCGACACCCCTCCCTATCTCTGTAACCCCCTCCAGCTCATACACCCCTCCCTATCTCTGTAATCTCCAGCCCCTACACCCCTCCCTATCTCTGTAACCTCCAGCCCCTACACCCCTCCCTATCTCTGTAACCTCCAGCCCCTACACCCCTCCCTATCTCTGTAACCCCCTCCAGCCCCTACACCCCTCCCTATCTCTGTAACCCCCTCCAGCCCCTACACCCCTCCCTATCTCTGTAACCTCCAGCCCCTACACCCCTCCCTATCTCTGTAACCTCCAGCCCCTGCACCCCTCCCTATCTCTGTAACCTCCAGCCCCTACACCCCTCCCTATCTCTGTAACCCCCTCCAGCCCATACACCCCTCCCTATCTCTGTAATCTCCAGCCCCTACACCCCTCCCTATCTCTGTAACCTCCTCCAGCCCCTACACCCCTCCCTATCTCTGTAACCCCCTCCAGCCCCTACACCCCTCCCTATCTCTGTAACCTCCTCCAGCCCCTACACCCCTCCCTATCTCTGTAATCTCCAGCCCCTATACCCCTCCCTACCTCTGTAACCTCCTCCAGCCCCGACACCCCTCCCTATCTCTGTAACCCCCTCCAGCCCCTACACCCCTCCCTATCTCTGTAATCTCCAGCCCCTACACCCCTGCCTATCTCTGTAACCTCCTCCAGCCCCTACACCCCTCCCTATCTCTGTAACCTCCTCCAGCCCCTACACCCCTCCCTATCTCTGTAACCCCCTCCAGCCCCTACACCCCTCCCTATCTCTGTAACCTCCTCCAGCCCCTACACCCCTCCCTATCTCTGTAATCTCCAGCGCCTATACCGCTCCCTACCTCTGTAACCTCCTCCAGCCCCACAACCCCCTCGAGATGTCTGCACTCCTCTAATTCTGCCCTCCTGACTATCCCTGATTATAATCGCTCCACCATCGGTGGCCGTGCCTTCTGTTGCCTGGGCCCCAAGCTCTGGAACTCCCTCCCTAAACCTCTCCGCCTCTCTCTCCTCCTTCAAGACCCTCCTTAAAACCTCCCTCTTTGACCCAGCTTTTGGTCACCTGTCCCGAATATCTCCCTATGTGGCTTGGTGTCAAATATCTGTCTGATTCACCCTCCTGTGAAACTCTGTGGGATGTTTTACTAATGAGATTGTGGCTGTGTCAACATTGCAAACACTACGGGCTATTTGTCAGAGAGAGAGACACAGACCCAGAATAAAGTTCCTTCTGCAATATGCAATTCCTAACACACTATAGACAGTACAGACTGTAACCCTGTGGTGTATACTGTTTGGATTCAATGTGTTAATCATCTGTCTTGTAACCACTTTATTGCAAATAAACCTCTACTTTTACCAATAAAACGCCTACATTCATTCTGGCCGTGATCTCTAATTCGATCTAAACCCGCCTGTTTCCCCCTCCGTAACATCGCCCGTCTCCACCCCCTGCCTCAGCTCATCCGCTGCTGAAACCCTCATCTGTGCCTTTGTTACCTCCAGACTTGACTATTCCAACGCACTCCTGGCTGGCCTCCCACATTCTACCCGACGTAAACTAGAGGTGATCCAAAACTCGGCTGCCCCCGTGTCCTAACTCGCACCGAGTCCCGCTCACACATCACCCCCTGTGTTCACTGCCCGGTGTCCTAACTCATACCGAGTCCCGCTCACCCATCACCCCCTGTGCTCACTGACCGACATTGGCTCCTGATTAAGTAACGCCTCGATTTCAAAATTATTGTCCATGTTTACAAATCCCTCCATGGCCTCCTCGCCCCCTCCCTATCTCTGTAACCCCCTCCAGCCCCTACACCCCTCCCTATCTCTGTAACCCCCCTCCAGCCCCTACACCCCTCCCTATCTCTGTAACCTCCTCCAGCCCCTACACCCCTCCCTATCTCTGTAACCCCCTCCAGCCCCTACACCCCTCCCCTATCTCTGTAACCTCCTCCAGCCCCTACACCCCTCCCTATCTCTGTAAACTCCAGCCCCTATACCCCTCCCTTTCTCTGTAACCTCCTCCAGCCCCACAACCCCCCTAGATGTCTGCACCCCTCTAATTCTGCCCTCCTGACCGTCCCTGATTATAATCGCTCCACCATCGGTGGCCGTGCCTTCTGTTGCCTGGGGCCCCAAGCTCTGGAACTCCCTCCCTAAACCTCTCTACCTCTCTCTCCCTCCTTCAAGATGCTCCTTAAAACCTCCCTCTGTGACCCAGCTTTTGGTCACCTGCGCTAATTTCTCCTTGTGTGGCTCGGGTTTAAAATCTCATAACCCCTCTGTGAAGCGCCTTAAAGGCGACATATAAATGGATTGTTGTTGAATTGGAGAACACAGAAACACGGCCTTTGGGCCCACTGCTTCGTGCCGGTGTTAAACTCCACACCAGACCCCTCCCAACCCTCCTCCATCTCACCCCATCACCATATCCCTCGATTCCTTTCTCCCTCAGGTGTTTATCCAGCTTCCCCCGCAAACGCATCGATACTATTCGCCTCAACCCCTCCCTGTGGCAGCGAGTTCCTCGAATAGTCAGGTCTGGAGGTAACAAAGGCACGGATGAGGGTTTCAGCAGCGGAGGAGCTGAGGCAGGGTGCGGAGACGGGCGATGTTACGGAGGGTGGAAACACAGACTCTTGGCGATGGACAGGATATGTGGTCAGAAGCTGTACCTGCCCTGGGAGTGTGTGATGGGACAGTGTAGAGGGAGCTTTACTCTGTATCTAACCCCCTGTACCTGCCCTGGGAGTGTGTGATGGGACAGTGTAGAGGGAGCTTTACTCTGTATCTAACCCCCTGTACCTGCCCTGGGAGTGTGTGATGGGACAGTGTAGAGGGAGCTTTACTCTGTATCTAACCCCCTGTACCTGCCCTGGGAGTGTTTGATGGGACAGTGTAGAGGGAGCTTTACTCTGTATCTAACCCCGTGCTGTACCTGCCCTGGGAGTGTTTGATGGGACAGTGTAGAGGGAGCTTTACTCTGTATCTAACCCCCTGTACCTGCCCTGGGAGTGTGTGATGGGACAGTGTAGAGGGAACTTTACTCTGTATCTAACCCCCTGTACCTGCCCTGGGAGTGTTTGATGGGACAGTGTAGAGGGAGCTTTACTCTGTATCTAACCCCCTGTACCTGCCCTGGGAGTGTGTGATGGGACAGTGTAGAGGGAACTTTACTCTGTATCTAACCCCCTGTACCTGCCCTGGGAGTGTTTGATGGGACAGTGTAGAGGGAGCTTTACTCTGTATCTAACCCCCTGTACCTGCCCTGGGAGTGTTTGATGGGACAGTGTAGAGGGAGCTTTACTCTGTATCTAACCCCCTGTACCTGCCCTGGGAGTGTTTGATGGGACAGTGTAGAGGGAGCTTTACTCTGTATCTAACCCCCTGTACCTGCCCTGGGAGTGTTTGATGGGACAGTGTAGAGGGAGCTTTACTCTGTATCTAACCCCCTGTACCTGCCCTGGGAGTGTTTGATGGGACAGTGTAGAGGGAGCTTTACTCTTTATCTAACCCCGTGCTGCACCTGCCCTGGGAGTGTTTGATGGGACAGTGTCGATGGAGCTTTACTCTGTATCTAACCCCCTGTACCTGCCCTGGGAGTGTTTGATGGGACAGTGTAGAGGGAGCTTTACTCTGTATCTAACCCCATGCTGTACCTGCCCTCCGAATGTTTGATGGGACAGTGTAGAGGGAGCTTTACTCTGTATCTAACCCCCTGTACCTGCCCTGGGAGTGTTTGATGGGACAGTGTAGAGGGAGCTTTGTATCTAAGCCCTGGGCATCTTAATTATCATGTCAATAATCCTTGTGGCTGTTGTCTTTGCTTGGATTCAGGTTGATGAATTGACCAGGACTTAGAACATAACAAATTAGGAGCAGGAGTCGGCCATTCGGCCCCTCGAGCCTTCTCCGCCATTCAATACGACCGCGGCTGATCTTCACCCTCGGCCCCAATTTCCCGCCCGATCCCTCGATTTCCGCTGGAGTCGGGGTATCTACCGATCTCCTGCTTGAGTATACTCCGGAACCCTGCCCTTCTGTGGCAGTGAATTCCGAACTTGGGAGCTTTGAGCGAGTTCCCGTGGTGTCCGGAAGCGAAGAAATTGAATCCTGCTGGAGATTGTTGTTGGTCAAAAATATTTTAATATTGTAGTTGAAGGCACATTGGGGGCACTGAATGATTATAAATATCTCTTTGGCGGTCTAGAATGAAGGTTACCTCCTGGTAGACTTGTCAATATTGGTCGTCGGCAAGGTATAAGGACCTCCAAGAGAAACGATTGAATTGGTGATTCCCCCACACCCCTCCCACACCCTTCCACCCCCCCCTGCTCCCCCTCCTTGTTCCTATTTACAATCAAGGTTCTTAACGGACAGACCATTGAGAATCCAAGGCAGATTGGTGAAGGCCTTTGCTTGCCGACAAAATAAAAGCCGGTGTAGGCTTCGACTTCCTGGCGTTCCATTTCCCTGGAAGTTCTGGTCCCAGAAACCCTTTGGACCTCAAAATTTCACTCCTTCCCCCCCTCCCCTCCCCTCCCAATCCCACCCTCCCCCAGCTCCGGGAGATCAGGAAGTATGTGTGTTTTTCTCATTTTCCCTCCCCCTTCCGAAGCAATTTCCCAAGGCCGGGCTGGGGATTGAGAGGAGTATTTTGTAGAGAAACTTGCTGTCCCTCCAATATTCCACCATTAAGACCAAGGCGATCAGGTCCACCTGCCTTTGTAATATATATACATTTTTTGGTTTAACATTGGAAAAAAAAAAAGTTTGAGACATTAAAAATAGTTATGGAATGCCTTCGAAAATGGATGTAGAGAAATGTTCTCGAGTCTCAAAATCCTTGACTGGCCAATGGCAGCTCTTCAATCTTGCAAAGCCGATTGGAGAAGACCCAGCTCTTCACCAAACCAGTTCTCTTCCCTCCCCCTCAATGAGGCAGCCAGCTCTCCACAGGGTTTTCCCCAGGGGCAACGCTTACTCCTCATGGCAAGTTATCGATGGGGTTTGTTAATGGTTTTAAGGCAGAGGTGTGTGAGGGGGTGATGGGGGAAGAAGGGGATGGAGAGCGTTTGCTTCTCCAAATTTCTCCATCTCTCTCTCCTGCTCCCCACTCGACAAATTGTCAATGCAGATCGGTAAATCTCGACCGGTCCCCGCTAAAGGGAACCACTTGATAAAGCACAAGGGTGTTGCCTTGGGCAAGCAGGTGCCAACCTCAATCTTCTCTCAGGCCGTCCCCTCGGAATCGAGGAAGACTTGCTTCCCACTCTAAACACGAGTCCTTAGGTGGCTGAACAGTCCAATATGGGGAACCACAGTCCCTGTCACAGGTGGGACAGACAGACGTTGAGGGAAGGGGAGAGTGGGACAGGTTTGCCGCACGCTCCTTCCGCTGCCTGCGCTTGGTTTCTGCACGCTCTCGGCGACGAGACTCGAGGTGCTCAGCGCCCTCCCGGATGCACTCCCTCCACTTAGGGCGGACTGGTCTTTGGGCCAGGGACTCCCAGGTGTCGGTGGGGATGTTGCACTTTATATCAGGGAGGCTTTGAGGGTGGTCCCTTGTAACATTTCCTCTGCCCACCTTTGGCTCGTTTGCCCGTGAAGGAGTTCCGAGTAGAGCGCTTGCTTTGGGAGTCTCGTGTCTGGGGGGACCATGCGGACAATGTGGCCCTGCCCAGCGGAGCTGGTCGAGTGTGGTCAGTGCTTCGATGCTGGGAATGTTGGCCTGGTCGAGGACGCTAACGTTGGTGCGTCTGTCCTCCCGGGGGATTTATAGGATTTTGCGGAGACATCGTTGGTGGTATTTCTCCAGCGACTCGAGGTGTCTACTGTACATGGTCCGTGTCTCTGAGCCATACAGGAGGGCGGGTATCACTACAGCCCTGTAGACCATGAGCTTGGTGGTGGATTTGAGGGCCTGGTCTTCAAACACTCTTTTCCTCAGGTGACCGAAGGCTGCACTGGCGCACTGGAGGCGGTGTTGGATCTCGTCGCCAATGTCTGCCCTTGTTGATAAGAGGCTCCCGAGGTATGGGAAATGGTCCACGTTGTCCAGGGCCGGGCCGTGGATCTCGATGACCGGGGGGGCAGTGCTGTGCGGCGAGGACAGGCTGCTGGAGGACCTTTGTCTTTACGGATTGTTTAGTGCAAGGCACAGACTCTCGTACGCTTTGGCGAAGGTGTCGACGACGGTTTGGAGTTCGGACTGCGAGTGTCGTCCGCGTACTGCAGTTCGGTGACGGAGCATGGGACGGTCTTGGGTCTGGACTGGGGCCAACGGAGGTTGAACGATTACCCTCGGGGTGGAGCGCGCGTTTCGGGAGTCCTGCGGCGGGCTCGCGGGCTACGTGGCCCGTCCAGCGGAGCTGGCCCGAGTGTAGTGCGCGCCCCGATGCTGGCCAATGTTGGCGTGAGAGAGAGAGAGAGTGCTCACGTTGGTGCGCCCATTCTGCCGATGGGAGTGGCGGGATGTTGCTGTGGTTGAGGCTGGCGAGGGGACAGATAGGGGCCGCTGCTGTTTGACCCCGAGCTCGCCCTCCCGCTGGCCTTCACGGAATTGTCCGGAGAGCTCCACGCTTGACGCAGCGCAGGGCGGGAAATCCCCAATCAGCTAAGCAGATGACTCATCCTCCATTGGCTCATCGTTCGGGCTGCAGGAAAGACCAATAAGGGCAAACACACATCATTCGTGACCACATGTCCCGCAGCATAACTAAAACCCGCCCGTTTTCCCCCCTCCGTAACATCGCCCGTCTCCGCCCCCTGCCTCAGCTCATCCGCTGCTGAAGCCCTCATCCGTGCCCCCGTTACCTCCAGACTTGACTATTCCAACGCGCTGCGCTCCTGGCCGGCCTCCCACATTCTACCCGACGTAAACTAGAGGTGATCCAAAACTCGGCTGCCTCCGTGTCCTAACTCGCACCGAGTCCCACTCACCCATCACCCCCTGTGCTCACTGACCCGTGTCCTAACTCACACCTAGTCCCACTCACCCATCACCCTCTGTGCTCACTGCCCCCGTGTCCTAACTCGCACCCAGTCCCACTCACCCATCACCCCCTGTGCTCACTGACCCCGTGTCCTAACTCACACCCAGTCCCACTCACCCATCACCCCCTGTGCTCACTGACCCCGTGTCCTAACTCGCACCCAGTCCCACTCACCCATCACCTCCTGTGCTCACTGACCCCGTGTCCTAACTCGCACCGAGTCCCGCTCACCCATCACCCTCTGTGCTCACTGACCCCGTGTCCTAACTCGCACCAAGTCCCACTCACCCATCACCCCCTATGCTCACTGATCCCGTGTCCTAACTCGCACCAAGTCCCACTCACCCATCACGTCCTGTGCTCACTGCCCCGTGTCCTAACTCGCACCAAGTCCCACTCACCCATCACCCCCTGTGCTCGCTGACCCCGTGTCCTAACTCGCACCGAGTCCCACTCACCCATCACCCCCTGTGCTCGCTGACCCCGTGTCCTAACTCGCACCGAGTCCCACTCACCCATCACCCCCTGTGCTCGCTGACCCCGTGTCCTAACTCGCACCGAGTCCCACTCACCCATCACCCCCTGTGCTCACTGCCTCGTGTCCTAACTCGCATCCAGTCCCACTCACCCATCACCCCCTGTGCTCGCTGACCCCGTGTCCTAACTCGCACCGAGTCCCGCTCACCCATCACCCCCTGTGCTCGCTGCCCTGTGTCCTAACTCGCACCGAGTCCCACTCACCCATCACCCCCTGTGCTCACTGCCCCGTGTCCTAACTCACACCCAGTCCCGCTCACCCATCACCCCGTGCTCACTGCCCCGTGTCCTAACTCGCACACTGTCTCGCTCACCCATCACCCCCTGTGCTCACTGATCCCGTGTCCTAACTCGCACCGAGTCACACTAACCCATCACCCCCTGTGCTCGCGGACCCCGTGTCCCAACTCGCACCCAGTCCCACTCACCCATCACCCCCTGTGCTCGCTGACCCCGTGTCCTAACTCGCACCGAGTCCCGCTTACCCATTTCCCCTGTGCTTGCTGACCCGTGTCCTAACTCGCACCGAGTCCCACTCACCCATCACCCGCTGTGCTCGCTGACCCCGTGTCCTAACTCGCACCGAGTCCCGCTCACCCATCACCCGCTGTGCTCCCTGACCTACATTGGCTCCCGGTTAAGCAACGCCTCGATTTCAAAATTCTCCATCCTTGTTTACAAATCCCTCTATAGCCTCCTCGCCCCCTCCCTATCTCTGTAACCTCCTCCAGCCCCTACACCCCTCCCTATCTCTGTAACCCCCTCCAGCCCCTACACCCCTCCCTATCTCTGTAACCTCCTCCAGCCCCTACACCCCTCCCTATCTCTGTAACCTCCTCCAGCCCCTACACCCCTCCCTACCTCTGGATCCCTCCATGGCCCTCGCCCCTCCCTATAACCCACCACCAAGCTCATGGTCTACAGGGCTGTAGTGATACCCGCCCTCCTGTATGGCTCAGAGACATGGACCATGTACAGTAGACACCTCAAGTCGCTGGAGAAATACCACCAACGCTGTCTCCGCAAGATCCTGCAAATCCCCCGGGAGGACAGACGCACCAACGTTAGCGTCCTCGACCAGGCCAACATCCCCAGCATCGAAGCACTGACCACACTCGACCAGCTCCGCTGGGCAGGGCCACATTGTCCGCATGGTTCCCCCAGACACGAGACTCCCCAAAGCAAGCGCTCTACTCGGAACTCCTTCACGGGCAAACGAGCCAAAGGTGGGCAGAGGAAACGTTACAGGGACCACCCTCAAAGCCTCCCTGATAAAGTGCAACATCTCTCTCTCTCTCTCTCTCTCTCTCTCTCGCTGTCTGTCTCTCTGTCTCTCTCTCTCTCTCTCTCACTCTCACTCTATCTCCCTCTCTCTGTCTCTCTCTCTCTCACCCTCTCTGTCTCTCTCTCTCCCTCTCTGTCTCTCTCTCTCCCTCTCTGTCTCTCTCTCTCCCTCACTCTCTCACTCTCTCACTCTCTCACACTCTCACTCTCTCACACTCTCACTCTCTCACACACTCTCACTCTCCTCTGTCTCTCTCTCTATCTCCCTCTCTCTGTCTCTCTCTCCCTCTCTCTCTCTCTCTCACTCTCTCTGTCTCTCTCTCCCTCTCTCTCTCTCTCTCACTCTCTCTGTCTCTCTCTCCCTCTCTGTCTCTCTCTCCCTCTCTGTCTCTCTCTCCCTCTCTCCCTGTCTCTGTCTCTCTCTCTATCTCCCTCTCTCTGTCTGTCTCTCTCTCCCTCTCTCTCTCTCTCTCCACCTCTCCCTCTCTCTCTCTCTCCCTCTCTCTCTCCACTCACCCTTTGTCCGTCGCTCTCCCTTGAGCGACTCCCACCGACAGTGATGCCAGTGCGTTGACCGTTTCATTCTCCTCGGTGTCACGACCCTGGGCCTCGAGCAGTGATTGGCCGGTGGTGGAGGTGAATCGTCACGGAGTGACCATCCAGTATTTTACCTGGGGGGGGTGGGAATAGGGACAATACT